>NW_028323867.1:0-25405 GCF_984573655.1 Nuphar pumila | reverse complement strand
TGGCGCCCAGCTTGGAAGTGCGGCGTACCACCATCACTGAAGTCTCTTGCAATGTTTCGCTTGGGTCTAGACAGCGGTACCTCGTCTACCTGCGGCGTCATGTTGCAGTGCCTCAGGAGGAGCTCCAACTCAATCATGGTTGGCCATAACCGTTCGTGTATCATGCAGCACGGTCGCTAGCGTACCCACGTGTACAAATCCTGAAGTTCGCTTTCTGGGATGTCCATCGTCATGGATGAACGCTGTTGAGAAACGACGTATGTCTTTTTCAAAACCGACAGGTGGACACTAGACTAAACATGAAGCGAACGGCAAGGTGCACAATCTGGCCTTAAGCATGAATGCCCAGCCCTGTAAGTCTTGTTGTGTATGTTCACATCAAGATGAAGCTGTAATCTTGTTCATGTTCGTGTTAGGAGGTCCTGTCAAGCAACTGTATTCGGTGCTGGCATGGGGTGCAACGCAGCAGCTCCGACGCATGTACGCATCTAGGACGGTAGCCTTGCATTTCATACGATTTCCACTTTTCTAGGGTGCGCGCATGATCCCAGGCTAGGAGCTGGCGAGTTCCAACATCAGAGTTGCATGATCCGCGTCATTCCACTTCCCCGCCGTGTCATCGCATGACGGTCAGACTGGTTGCATCGTCCAAAATGTTTGGCAAGGGTGTCGTCGAGTCTCGAGAACGTGAACATCAAGCTCTAAGACAAATTGATGGCCATGTTATGTGCATTGCAAATCATGTATGGTAGCAGTCCCTGCAACACATCGCCTTTGGGTTTCGTGCGGTCGTAACTTTAGTGACGTGTCATCATTTTGCGAAACAGCGACCCTTTCCAAGCTTCGCAGTCGTCATTCATCGAAGCTTTCATACAACCTTGAATAGCGTGCGCTGCTTGGTGTCCTTGCTGCCTTCCGTGTAGCTAAGTAGACAATATGATGCGTTTCGCTGTCAGACGAGGGTTGTTCAGTAGTGTCGCATCATGTTCACATTATAATGCGGCAATGTTCACAACGACTGATTCTCCAGGATGCTTGTTACCTGGTTTGAAGCTTTCGCAGGTGCGCGACACTCACCCATACATTACGCACGCGGAAGTTGTGCGGACAAACCTCAGCCATGCGACCCAGCCCACATCATGCGAATCACAATGATTGAATGTCGTGGAATGAGCTGGCGAGCAATCTTGTGCTCGACTTGAACGTAAACGGCACGCTTTTGGTCGACAACGCTTGGCTCAAAAGCAGGCAGACTTTCGCGGATGCGTTCCAATTGAGTCGGTTTGCCGTTATATGTTGATATCTATCACCCAGTTTTAAGGACTTTAGTTCTTTCTCCCTTTTGGTGCAGCTGGGGATGGGCACGGCCGCTTCTCGAGACGCATCGCAACTCCCTCCTTCCGTGATGATATGCGACTGCTGGAGGAAAGCGGAAATGCACCTTTTGGAAACCCATGGGCCATCGAGTGAGAAGACTCGGGTACGACCTTGCCGTGGGGCCCCGTTTGTGTCCGCTGCACACGCCTTGCTATTGTCCTCAAAATCCAGCACCTGGGCTACATAGCTCGTTACAATTCCGTCAATGCGTCTCCCGAGGAGTCAATGTCATAGTCCCTCCGTCTCATTCAGAGCCTCTTGCCCAAGGCTTCGGGTTGGACGATTGCATTGTAAGTGGGTGCGATCGCGTGCCACATGTTGTCAACCCTATCTCCGAGATATCTCTTAGACACCCTTTACACATCCGACGCTTGCATCCGTCCCCCGAAGCATACGTCATGGTACAAGCGCACCGTGTGCTGCGGCCCTTCTACGTTCATCGACAAATCCAATTGTTTCAAACAGTGAAGAGAAGTCCTGAGATGTCCTGAGTCCAGAAAATGTGGTTGGGGGGCGGAGGGAGGCGCAGGCAGGAGCAAGCGCATAGCAAGGGTTCCTGTGGCATGCAGGTAGGCGCGTGTTTGTACTACTGCCTTGGATGTGAGGTATGTTCTGGTTTGCTCATTTGCTCTTTCGCTTGAGAAGCTAGGAGTAGCTTAGCTCGTTTCAATCTTAGCAATTGCTAAGCACTTGCGAGGAACCGTCTCCTGCCACAGGGGAGAAACGCACTAGCGGGATGGGGCAGGGGCGTTGTAGTCACGTTTAAAGTCAGTATCGTGCCAATTATTCTATACGAACAGGGTAAGTTGATGGGGCGCGCACATGAGGTCGCGGCTATCAGGTTGCGTTGCTCACAGAGTGAAGCATCCAGAACTGTGGCCGTTCTCGTAGATTGAAGCGCTCTGCCATCAACTTTCCCCTCGACTTCTCTCCGCAGGATATATTCTGGCAACAAAAGCAATGTTGTCAGATTCTCACACAATCACAGAATATGTTTGCGACCGCCTCGCCCTGCGGAGCTCAAATCTGTCAAGACACTTTGATTCTAACCGTTCAGTAGAACGTTGAGGAGGTGAGTCGCTTGAATGAATTTCAGTGGATTTTGGGGTAAAGGAAAACCAGCTTAAGGAAAACTATCAAGAGGTGTCGAATGACATGCGCGACTCGTTGTTGTGACTGTCTGGCTCAGCGAAGCTCAACCGCCAGGATTTTTTGCTTCTGACCACGCAGTAAGATGTTGGGGTTGGGGGGTTTCGACTTCATCTGGGATGTCGACTTCATCCGGATCACTGAGGTCAATCCAGAACACTGCCAGAACGAATCAAAGCCTAACGATCAGAGGTGATTGCCTATGGTTTTGATTGCACTGCAGGACACAAAGGAGCTGAACGCGGAAGCACGGCAACGGCTGGCAGCATCAAACGCAGTCACGCAGTCGTCATCAGCAGACTGGCGGCAGAACGCTTGGGGCTCGGTGCCCGCGTCGGCGGACGTGGGGCTTCGCCGGAGCATCAGGGCCGCGCCCCACATCTCCGTGCCGAGCGCCTCGAGCGCCCCAGGGCGCATGCAGGACCTGGGCAAAGTCTCCCTAGCTGTGCACGACTTCTCTCCCAGTATTCCGACGCAGTACGGCGGCGAAACGCCCGACGCGTCTCGAGAGGTGCCGCACCGACCTCTTTCCTGTGCCACAAACTGTTTGTTGCAGCTGCTGGCCGAGTTGCTCATACTGACAGATGCGGCTTTTCGGTAGATGATACCGAGGTCACTTACAACACGCTTCTACCACGGACATGTGGGGCACCGCCGTTTTTGTTGTAAGGAGAGCAGCTTAACTGGGTGTGGGGCATGGCTGTGATGAAGTTTGCAAGATGCCATCTTATATTCTTGGATGGAATGAAATCGCGCAGACAGCGACCTGGTAGTCCAGGTACTGCAGTCTATACAGCGGTCGGCTAATTCTTCGTGGCGTTGCGTTTCTTCGATGTAATTACGTCTACTGCTGTGTTTCTTGACAGAAGGCTTCACTGCAAACTCGTCATGTTATATAAAACGAGACGATTGTCAGAGTTTGCATATAGTTGCCGATGTCCATGTGGGTGCGGTAGTGTTGTAAAACGATTCATCGTCATCATCCTCATAGGTGTGTACCTTGACCGTTCCAACATGCTGATTGAGCTGGAAAGCAGGCCTGCTACCGAGAAATTCATGGTACTGGTAGGTACCCCGAGAGCTGAGTTGCATTGCCAAGCAGCCAATTGTTGCCTAGACTACGGTACTTAAGGTATTCAGTTGATCGCTTTCCCGGTCTGGTCGTGACTGATTGAGTGCATGTAGTGGAGGAGCACCTCCGACGGGTCACTTCCCACCCCAGCGCAGATGGTTGCCGAGCTGGACAAGCACGTGGTGGGACAAGCCCGCGCCAAGAAGAATCTGTCGGTAGCGATTTACAACCACTATAAGCGCCTCAAGATCGACCAGGCTGTCAAGAGCGCTCGACAATTGCAGCGCCAGGCGTTGCGCGCCCAGACACCTGCCCCTTCGCCCGGAACCTATCCTCAGTTTGGTGCGATTTGCAAGCTGGCTCGACACGCTTTTCGGCAGTGCCGGCATGGGAGCGGTCCGTGTGCCTGCCTGCAGCAACACTATGATGCTTCATAACGAACTATGCAGGAGCAGTCCCGAGCCCGCTTGTGAGGAGGGCACAGAATGTTGCTGCAATTTGCCGATTTGATTGTAGTAGCCGAAAGATATCACAACATGGCAGGCGGATTGTCTTGGAGCATCCAAGTGTCTCGCGGACACTTAAGGCCATCGGCTGAGGGCAGACTCATTGTCTCGTGCGAGACGCGTACTTAACTCTTTCCACAGCTCTGGATCGATTGGACAGTCACAGCCTGATGGTATCGGAACTCTCAAAACGTTGAAATCGACGGAGACAATATAGCAGAGTGTTTACCGAAGCAAAGTCACAAACGAGAAATGCTGTGACAGGATGAGTGATGTCTTGTTGTGATGTTCATTTGATACTGCGCAGGTTCGAGGAGCAAGGGGGACCCTGAGATAGAGCCGTATGACCCAGATGAGACTGCCACATTCCAGAACGAGCGTCAAGGTCCAAGCCCCCACCAACCAGCGCCTTGCCCATCGGCGCACACCTCGGAACCTTCCCACGAGAGCGTCGAGCCTCTCGACACATCTTCTGCCAACACCCTTCGGTGTGCCCACCCTTAAGAGTGTCAACCCTTTTGTCACGTCTGTCACATATGTCCGGTCACCCTTTTGTTGCAGGGTATTGTTGAAGGGTTGTTGTTGAAGAGTCGTCTGAGCTTATACCTGTGCATGAGTGCGTCGAGCGTCTTGACACATTTGCGGCGAACAGCATTGGTGTGTCCATGCACTCACACAGTTCGTCGCACACGTTGACGAGTGTTGACTTGCTGACATCTTGCCGTTCAGGAATTGCAGTCCCGACTCCAGATGGTCCCACAGCAATTTATTTTCGAGTGATGGGTTGACAGCACATTCTCATCTGAATTCAACAAACGGCGTTACCACTGTAGCCTTTCTCGAGATACTCACTCTCCATGAGGCTGTGGCATGATGAACCCGTCCTCATTGGATGGCAAAGGACTCACTGAAACAGCATTGTCATGGCACTGGATGCTTGCGCGAGGGTTTCACCATCGGCGTGTATGACCGCTGCAGTAACGCCTTTCGTTGTGAAACTGTTCACTGAGTATCACGCAAGCGATAACATAAACCGTACCACATTTTCAGCGATTGCTTGGGTTCGGAGGGTACATAGCAAGGTGATAAGGAAAGCCGTGCGCTGCAGGCGGGAGAGCACGCTAGGGCAGGCATCCCCGCCAGCGCCTCTGCAGGCAGACGAGGAGGTGGAGATCACCAAGAGCAACGTGCTGATGGTGGGCCCCACTGGCTGCGGCAAAACGTTGCTCGCCAAGGTTCTGGCCAAGCTGGTGGGCGTCCCCGTCGCGATCGCTGACGCCACGGCACTGACACAGGTACGCTCTCCGATTTGTCTCCTTGCAATCTGTCCGGTATGGATATCTTTGTCCCTTATCTCGCTTTCCCGTTGGAGATATCTGTCCCGTTCTTGGCCCGTGCTTTGAGATATCTATCGCGCACTTGGCTTTGCATTGATCGACAGGAGAGGCACGATCAGTGCCTGCTGTACGAGGCAGCGGTGAAATCATCCACAGTTGCAACAATGGGCAGCGTCTGGTTCGTTGCGGTGGTTTGGGAATTCTTTAGGACCTATCTTGACGGTTGGTTGAGCACTGAATCTGGGCAGCCATGTGGGCCGTTGATGGGAGCCATGTGCTGCCTGTGAGTGTTACGTTTCAGCCGGAAATAAGGTTCAGTTATATTTACTGGATTGAGCAGTTGATACAAATATGAGCTCACCCTAAATATCAGCTTGGCACTCAAGCTTAGCATGGCCGAGGTCGGATAGTGCGGTCCCAAATTAGGGATGCTTGGGAGGCACCTGCCCTTAGACCTTCTGTGAACATCGGAGCAGCATCCTGTGTGTCCTGAATCTCGCTTTAAGGCAAGCCTTTATGGTATTTGGTACTACACCTTCGACCCACCTCGCTATACTCGTGGGGCACTTGATTACAGTGAGCTGGCTGTCGCTATTCAGACGTGTGTAAGCAAAACTCTCAGCGTGGTGCCTGATTGGCAATCAGTGATCGCGTTTGATTTCTGGCTTGTGCCGAACCTTGGTTATGAATCACTGATACGATTCGCCCCATTTCTTGGAACGGACGCTCGGTCTCGAGTAGAAAATTTGCGGGCAGGAGATGAGGGCCTCTGAGAGTCTGAGACGCCACCTGCATGCAAAGGGGTAGCAAGGGGTGTACCACTGGCTGTTGTGCCCAGTGCTGAACAGCAGATAGCCGCATGTTCAGCAAGCGCCTGAGACATACAAAATGCAGCAATTGAGACAACATCATGCGTTACATTGAACTTCAATGCGCCTCGCTTCAACCACGAACTTCCACGACCTTCAAAGACTCCCGCATAGCCCAACTTGAGACCCCTGCTGAGGGCTGGTTCGATGCGCAGACAGCACTTGTCACGCTACTGCGTGCATTGCATGACGAGCTATTTGCTCAGCCTGCGCAACTTCTATTTGGGGATACCAAAGGGACATGTACAGCGTGTCCCTTTGTCAATGAAGTTGCCGATTGATAGACTTCAGCGGTCGTACGTGTGCAGGCAGGGTACGTAGGAGAAGATGTGGAGAGCGTGCTGCACAAGCTCTTGAACGCAGCGGACTTCAACTTGTCCACAGCACAGCATGGCATCGTGTACATTGATGAGATCGACAAGATCAGTAAGAAGAGCGGCTATGGCGTCGCCACGCGAGATGTGTCCGGGGAGGGTGTGCAGCAGGCGCTGCTCAAGCTTCTGGAGGGCTCCGTTGTTAGCGTTCCTGGCAAGGGGGGCTCCAAGAACCCGCGTGGCGAAGTCGTTCAGATGGACACGAGTCAGATCCTATTCATCTGCGGAGGCGCCTTTGCTGGACTTGATAAACTGGTGCGGCGCGCTTGCAACAACTCATCATGGCATGGAAACTTCCGGTGCTGGGGGGGTGTTTGCCGGACTTTTTGGTTTGCCGTTCTTGCAGCACACTGCACGCCCGAAGGTATTCCTCAGGATGAAAGCAAGTCCACGTCGACTTATGGTGGCCAGAGCAAACATGGAGAGAACAGAGTCCGTTGTTGCTGTTTCTAGCGTTGATGTCTTGGTAGTAAAATGATGACAGGAATTAGTGGTTGATCGGCACCGTCGCACAATGCCCTGCTGACAATGCCGATGTGCTATCTAGCTGCACATACACCTGCAAAGGCAAATGTAGATAAGATGAAGACTGGTTTGGCATTCATGGTGTGGCTCCGTGCTTGGTAGTAACAAATTGTTTTGGAAGCGCTGCCAAAAAGTTTGTCCGTTGCTTAATCAGTTCAGCTCTTGTCCGTGCAGGTATCCAATCGGCGGGATCGGCCGTCTATGGGCTTCAACAAGCGCATCAAAGGACATGCAAACGCTGATGGAATCAGTTTTGACAACCTTGCCATTCGCAAAGTGGACCAAGGTGCGCCTTGCAAGTTTTTGCTACGATCAGATTGCTTCTGGAGCGCTGCCACAGGGTTATGATCATGCTAGCACTGACTCCCTAGTAGTGCTTGGAGTTGTCATTGTGCATGTGAGGGGATCGATTCATCTCTGCCCTCTGTGTCTTGCTTGACACGGTCGTATACGATGTTTATAATTTGATTCCCAAGTAGTTCTGGGAGTTGCCAATGTCCATGTGGATGTGGTAGTGTTGTAAACAGATACATCATCATCATTCCATGGCTGGGCTGCATGCCATCCATGTTGCTGATGGCACCAGTCATTCAGCAGTTGCAACTCTAAATGCCAGCTTGTGCACTGGCCTGGACCCAGACTTGTGAATAGCTGAACTTGCTTGGGTGCAGTGATTTGCATGATACGTTTTGATCCCCATTCCTTCATCGAAATTCACGCATTTCCCAGCATCTGGGCCCGCAAAATCACAGGACTTGACAAGACACTGCATGAGCGCGCCGCATGGCTGTCATTGAGTCTGAGGCTTTGTTGATGAAGTGACCGAGTGTGTGTCAGCTGGAACATGTTGATGCCGCGTTGACATGTTGCGTGTCATTCAGCGGACCTTATTTCTTTTGGGCTCATCCCAGAGTTTGTCGGCCGTTTCCCGGTCATTGCACCTTTGGAGCAACTATCTGACGAGGTGCGAACAACCCGCATCTTCTCAGCCATGCTTTCGAGGCCTGGTATGCATGAGCTTGTGTCGGATTTGCTACACTCGACATGCCCATTGTCATGCAATAACCCCACACATGCCGTGTTGCTGTTCTGAGCATCGGTCCACTCTCGTTCCAGTTCAGAGGTTGCAATTCTCGCATGATCGTCGTCATGGAAACAGCACACAAGCGAGTTCTGTTCCGCAGTTTGGAATGTTGTGCCGTGTGTGGTGCAGGAGTTGGTTCGTGTGATCAAGGAGCCTCGCAACTCGCTGCTGAAGCAGTACACTAAGACGTTCGAGATGGACGGGCTGGACTTTTTGCTCACAGATGACGCAGCTCTTGAGATCGCAAAACGCGCCAACGCGCGTGGCACAGGCGCCCGCGGGCTCCGATCTCAGATGGAGCAGCTGCTGCTTGACTCCATGTTCTTTGCTCCGGACCGTCGGGGGGGTACTGTGGTTCTTGACGCTGAGGGTGCGTGCACTCCTTTTGGCTGTTGTAACATGCACCGTACTTGCTGGGTGTGCACTGCCATCCTGGGGGTCTGCAGTCTCGCCAAAATCTAGCATTGAGACGAAGTAGAAGACATGTCAGGCCAGGGTATGGTGTGTCGGGCTGGTCCACGTACGCTCGTCTCAGGTGACGGTCATGGTAGCACTAATTCCCAAGTAAATCTTGGAGTTACCAATGTCCATGTGGATGCGTTAGTGCTGTAAAAAGATACATCATTACGTCACAGGATCATGGCAGGAGTCAATTGCAACGCAAACAAGTCAATACATCATCATTACATCACATAGATAATGGCAGGAAGTAGTCAACAAGCAACCACGTAAACACATCCGAAACAAAACAGCTCACTGAACTTCAGCGGTAAGAACAGGCACGCGCTGCCGCTCGCACCAGCCAAACTTGATTAGAGCGTCGGTTCATCACAACATTGCCCCTACATAGGCCGACACTGAGTTCCCAAAGCGTGTTGGTGACAAACACCTTGATAACATTGCCTCCAGCACTAAGGGGTCGTTGTACCTTTGCGAGTGAGAGTTGATTTTTTGTTACTATGCTATGGTGATTCTGTCTCTGTGCAAAGCAATGTACACATGCATATCCACCTCTTACACACGAGCCCTTGGCTGGCGGAGGATCTCTTTCACAGGGGCCTGGCCTGTTTAAGTTGCTGCTTCAGATCTTAGATAGCCACATGGCACATGCCATGCAGGCGTTGTCAGTGGGGAAGGAAGCCGCATCGTCTTTGGACGTGAGAGTCAACTGCGGGCAGCATCCAAGAGTGCAGCGCATCAGGAGGATGAAGCCACTGATGAATCAGTAGCTGCATATGCTCAGTAGCTTTGGATCGGGCGTGTCTTACAAACCAGCTTGGTAATTCAGGCTGATCCAAGGACGATTACCAATGGCTGCTTGCAACATGGCCAGTTTGCGGACCATTCGCGTCCAGCTGTAGCCTCCACTGAAATAGGGGCGGACAATGCACAATGTATTATTAGGGGAAACGAAACCCCATGTTTACTTGACCCCTCCAGGTTTGCATTCTGATCTTTCAAGGTGGCCAGGTTTGTCAACAAAGAGGCAACCTGCAACTGTACATTATTACAAGTTTGAGTTGACGGGATGTGATTTGCGATTTGGCACAACCCAGATTCTAGGTGATGTAAATGGAGCATGGGCCTCCGGAATCCAAGGTTTCCAAGGGTAATGGGCTTTTCTCTCATACCTCCCAGTACCGGTAGGTGGCGTAATGATGAGATATCGACGTGGTTCATGCCGAATGAAATGCAACAGTGGAGGGGAAGGCTCTCGAGTTCTTTTACCATACACCATGAGCCGGACTGTTACTTGATACGAAATGCATCGTCTTAACTCAGACACATGGAAGGCGACGAGTTGCCAAAGGGGCACAGAAAGTGAAACTAGCAAGCTGTACTGTGTAGCGCATGTCATGTTGCCATAAGGCTTGGAAGCCTAGGTGTGTCGGCATGGCCATAGCGTCCAATGACTTACAGACCGATCACTTCCCCTTGGACTCAATCAGTTGCTCAACAATTCCTGGGTCTGCCAGTGTAGATGTGTCGCCGAGCTGATCAACCTCATCGCTCGCAATTTTGCGTAGGATCCGGCGCATGATTTTGCCACTCCGTGTCTTGGGAAGGGTTGGGGCCCAATGAATCACGTCAGGAGCTGCAAACGCCCCAATAGTTTTGCGAACACACCTGCAAGGAAGTGCAGGTAAGAAAGTGACATACGGCGTATGTAGCCTAATTCCCCACACTGCAGCATGTCTCCCAACCGAAGCATCTGATGTTTCAAGAGGATGTGGCCAATGTCCACCACCCGGGCGTCAAAATGTAGACCCAAAGCAGACCAATCATGCATAAGATAGCCCGCTACCATGCCCAACTGCTTATCAATACTAATGGAGCCATCCTCAGAGAAACGGAGCTGAAGGGAGTAAATTTAAGTGGGAAGCTTGTTTCATTACCCACAGAAACCCAATGAGACCTGCTGTCCAGCGCATTTTCAGCGCGGATTTGTCTGCTAACAGACAAATGCCGAAAGACTTTTGTGTGTTGTACTGTGGTAGGGCCGACACCATGGCTGAGCCCATCAATCGGTGCAGGCTCTCACAAGAGATGGACACGCCAAATCCCGGGGGTACCCATACACCAAATCGATGCATAATACAACGAGTTGCGCGAAGTTCTGTATGGGCAGCACCAACTCTCCGCTCAACCCCTCGGCAGCTCGAACGACCTCAGGATATGTCATGAGTAGAGGTACCTCGAATAAAGATACATCGCTTGTTCAAAATAGGGAAACCTCAAATAGAGATACGTCAAATGTAAGGAAACGCACCCAACGAGGTCCTTCTTGAGGGCATCATCCGCAACAACACCGTCCATGAGGGTGACATATGCGTAGATGCCCATGCCCTTGATCGGGTGCTCGTACCCGACCACAGCAGCCTCTGCACAGCTGACATGCAGAACCAGAGCACTCTCCACTTCCGCGGTTCCGATACGATGACCAGACACGTTGATCACCTTCAGAGCACAGAGGATATGTCAGCGCATGATCAGTTGGAGCCAGTTCTTCGCCAGAATGGATTTCAAATCCCACATTTGTCCCAAAAATGCATGCATTTTGAGGGCATCTGGATCCGGAAACTGACAGGGTCTGGCGAAGCACTGGTTGGAGCCTCCCGCCCAGTGCAGCAGTGTCGGTCCACCCTGTGCAGACCTCTTCTTACAACCTACCTATGCATGTAATGACATCTTCATTCGGGAAGGCACTGCAGCGTATGATCCAGCGTATGGAGCCTCCAGTGCCATGCGACTGTCCACCCCAGGATGACTCATTGTCTATTTATGACCCCCTCCAAAACTCTTCATCCCGGAAGGCACTGCAGCACAAGGTGCAGGCTGGACAGGCCGAAGGGGTGCCATGCGAAGGGCCACTGAATGATCAAAGGGCAGCCTTCTGACGCTTATTGCATCGGTCTACAAAATAGTCGGTGGGGTCGACTGAGGGACTGCCTAAGCGTACAAGCACCTTTAATTGGTGCGCTCGCCGTGAGTCCATTGCCACCCACGTGCAGACACTTGAGCTGTCTAGGCTACCGCTCGTGAAACAGAAGCACCCGTCGTCCTTGCCAGTCCAAGGCTAATGACTTCACACCTCCCTTCACATCACTGTCCTCCCCCCCAAATTGCAAATTGCTACAGCCAGCATGGAAGAACAGGACGGGGCACACGGTTCTGGCTCACAGGCAGAATCACTGCAGCCAACCAGCAGCTGATGCCCAGAAAATGTCTACCAATCAACCCATCAATCCACGACATTGGCGCTCTTGACTTCTGCACTTTATTCAGATGTTATTGAAGGAGTCATAGCGGCGCTAACAATGCCCGAGAACGCAAACTTCAACAGCCAATATGCCGCTGTTAATCGTGACTTCCACCCCTAATATGACTGGGCAGCAAGGAACGCACGTCGTCCACGCGGCCAGTGATCCAGTAGTAGCCGTCCGCATCGCGCCTGGCGCCATCCCCGGTGAAGTAGTAGCCCTTGTAGGGCGAAAAGTACGTGGTCTCAAAGCGCTCCGTGGCGTTGTAGAGCGAGCGCATTGCTGACGGCCAGGCCTGCTTGAAGCAGAGCACCCCTGAGCACTCCCCAGAGAGCTCAGATCCAGTCTCTGGGTCCAAGACGACCGGTGCAGAGCCGAAGAACGGGAGCGTGGCCGAACCTGGCTTTTCAACCCAGGCCCCTGGTAAAGGTGTGATCATGTGTCCCCCGGTTTCGGTTTGCCACCAAGTGTCCACAATCGGACACCTGCTGTCCCCCACTGTCTCCTCATACCTGCAACGTCAAGCCCGCTCACCCTCCCTCACCTCACCTTTCCCGATGATGCACTCACCTCACGATCTCAGCTTGACCAACCGTTTGGGCTCTGGGAATATCGGAAGACGACGTTGGTATGCAATGAGGGAATATGAGGGAATGTTTGAAGATGCATGCCCTGAAATGCATGTCGGTTGAGAAGGTTTCATCGCACCAGTAGCCAATGTGCATGTGGAGGCAGTAATGTTGTTACAGATGCATCATCATCAGACACATCACGTGTTGACCAGCATGGCAAGTGCTCGTGATGCCGTAGGGTATTCTACATGCCAATTGATTGATAGGCTGATGATCTTGAAGACTGATTATTCCAGGTTGCCCTTGCAGGGGCGATGTGCAAGTGGGGGCGGTAACTTTGCGAGTGAGCGGATAATGGCTATATCAACCGAAACATCACTGAGCTTCGCATGACCGCTTAACCTTGTCTTCCCGCTCCACTACCGTACTGCGCATAAACATCTGCACCGACAGCCAAATAAGTCGTCAACAGGCAAAGGCGCTGGGGTCACGGTGCAAGCAGTCGCAGTGCTTCTCAGACTATCCCTGAGTAGTCCTGAAAACCCACTGCAGTGTCCTGATTCAAGTGTACGGCCGCTTTCGAGTGCAACACAGTATGCGGAGAGTGAGAGTACACACCATCGCCAAGCCTCAGGGTTGATCGGTTCGCCGACGGTGCCGAGAATCTGAAGGCTAGAGCGGTCGTGTTTGGTGACTGGGTCATCGCCGTGACTCATGAGCGCACGGATGGCTGTTGGCGCCGTGTAGAACTGTTTAACTTTGTGCTTCTCCACAATTGACCAACACCGGCTGTTATCGGGGTAGCTTGGAACGCCCTCGAAGACGATCGAGGTCACACCTGCTCGCACGATCAACATGACCTCGAGACACCGCGGACGTGCTGACACCCTCGACAGTGCTTCGCCAGAATGAGTTTCGAACCCATTTTCGTCCCAAAAATTCATGCAGTGTTGGGTATTTGGCCCCAATCAATCAGAGGGTCTGGCGAAGCACTAACTCAACAATCCAGGGCGCCAAGAACCCCTTGATATCAAGAAAGAGTATCGACGCAACGCAACAGGGTACCTCCTGACAAAGAAAAGATCCATCTTGGAACATACAAGGTTGCTTTGCTTGCCTTTCCTTTCTGCAGCTCATTGTTTACAGTCTTTGTATCATGTGTGGACGCATAGGAAACACAGGAAGGACACAAACCCCATGATCAGCAAAACAGCACTACAGCCTAAACGCATGGACATTGCCGAGCGCGAATTGCGAGGTTGCAACAATGTTGAACACAGCACTGGCCAAACAGAAACGGAAACATGACAGGCAAAGGCGAAAGAACCTGGCCAAACCTCAACCTGGCGGTAGCTGGAAAATAGCAGCAATCGCAGCGCTCAGAGAGGCGCACCATTGAGAAGCGGTCCATAAGTGAGGTAAGTGTGACCCGTGATCCATCCGCAGTCGGCCGTGCACCAGTACACATCGCCAGGGTGCATGTCAAAGACGTACTTGCACGTGGTGGCTGAGTAACACATGTAGCCGCCTGTGCTGTGCTGAACGCCCTTCGGCTGGCCCGTGGATCCTGAGGTGTAGAGCAGAAAGAGTGGGTGTTCCGAGTCAACCCAATCGCATTCACACTCTGGCGCTTGCGACGGGATCACTTCGTGGTACCACACGTCGCGCTCTGCATCCATCTCCGTTGATCCGCGCTTCACTGCGTGCTCCACCTCCAGAACCAGGCACGTTGATACCTGCATCGTATTGGACTTTTCACACGCTGTCAGTTGTGTCACGCTGCCAGTTTTCACACGCTGTCCGTTGTCACACGCTGTCAGCTTTCACACGCTGTCAGAGCCTTGAGACGTTGGGCGGGCGTTCGTTGACATGCACGAGACGTATCGAAATGTGTGCACTGCTTTCAAAACTCTCAAAGTTCAGTGACCGCTATGTACACATATTGCTTTCACGCCTTCCACGGTCAGTGACTGCCACGTACGTATGTTGCTTGTACACAGCAAAAAATGAATGTCTGAATCGACCAGAGCTCCCTTCTCTGAGATAATCAGGCTTCGTGTACAAACTCAACTAGCCAACAGCACACACCACTTACCTCAACCTCAGCGCACTTTGGGTGGGTGACCAATGCCAAACCAGCTTCGCTGGAAATGTGAAGAGCTTGAGAACAATCCTCCTCAGGAAAGCAAATGCTGTGTATGGTGCGGATCTTTTTTATGTAACAAACTTGGTACCGGGACCACCACCGGAAGTCTGCATCTTGCATGCTGCCCCAGTGCTTCGCCAGAATGGTTTTCGACCCCGATTTTGTCCCAAGCATTCATGTACTTTCGGGCATCTGGATCCCAAAGATCAATGGCTCTGACGAAGCACTGGCTGCCCCGGACTACCATTCCCATGCAAGAGGATGAAATAAGAAAACAACAGCAGATCAAAAATGGCTTACATACCCGGAAGAAAGAAAATATTCACAGAAATGTGCAAAGCAGTTGTTTCTGTTTGCAAGACGCGCATCGATGTGGCCTTGAGCGACACCCACGCTGGCGCGGCAAGTTTCACGAGACAGTTGTAGTGTTGTCAAAGGCACATCATCATCACTTGTTGCCCTATGATTCTGAATGACGGTAAAATAGGGGAGCTGATCGGAGGGCTGTGGGGCAAGAGCGCGCCTTGAAGTCCTGCGCGGCGCAGATTCGGCACGCCTCGTCCGCGATTTTCTTGAGGTCGATGCGTTTGGGGCCCCGCATGACGCCGCTGGCGGTGATGAGGACTTTTGAGCTGCAATCCTTCATCCGGACAGCGAGCGCATCGGCCGAAAACCCCCCAAACACGACGTTGTGCAATGCACCAATCCGCGCACATGCCAACATCGCAATGGGCAGCTGCAGCTCCATTGGCAGGTATATTGTCACTGCATCTCCCTTCTTCACTCCCTGGCTCTTCAGCCAGTTGGCTACCCGGCAGACTTCGGCCAACACCTCTGAGTATGTCATTTTGGAGCTATCCGCTGCATGGCGCATAGAAGCGTGTGAGAAGGACCGGAGAATGCCTGCCTGCCCCACCGGACCTGACAGGCTTGAAGGCACAGTCAATCATAACACACACAGCTGCACATAGGAGCGTGTGAGATGGGGCGGAGGACAATTACCTGCCTGGCCCACACGACGGAACTGGCTCAAGAGCAGACTGAGCAATAACACACTCAGCAGCACATAGGTATCGTGACCGGGCTGATGAATCGATGCAGGACCAAGCCGCTGAGTTTGCAGCTTTAATGCGAGTTGCATGAAAACTGCAGCATTCATCAGGAACGGGAGATGTCGGAAACTTACTTCAAGCAACCATTCAACGAAGGAATTGCATCAGGCACAATATTCCAACCAATCTGCTGCGCACAACTGTCTACCTGGCTATCTCATTGCAAGTCAGGGTGTAAAGAGGAGTCCCTGCGGTTGCAAGCAAGCGATGTTAGCACATGGGAGAGTCGAATGGTGTATCGTTATGCAACACTATTGCATTCACATGGACGTTGGCAACTCAGAGTACCACTCGGAAATCAGTGCTACCAATGCATGGAATTCATGGAGTTATGGGAGAGTAACGAGTCAGTCCCTATCTCTCCACCCCCCTCCCCCCACTAGTAAATGCCAACTAGAGACATTTCAGAGCAGCCACGAACACGAGCATGCAGGAAACATAGGGCAAACACATGAAGCAGTAGGCAGTCCAACTTGCGATTGTCCTGAGAGGACGTTATGTCATTCAGAGCTTGTGAAATTCCAGGATGCCCAGAATGTTAATGTGTGTGCATTGTGTGTGCATTGGTTCCAAAGTAGTTCTTGAGTTGCCAAATGTCCATGTCGAGTCGAAATTGTCGACGCTGTGGTGTTGTAAAAGGTACATTATCATCATCTCCGCTTGAATGCTTGTAAGATTCCAGTTCTGCGACGTACGGGGATGAGTTGAGTGCAAATGGAAAGAAAACCCTGCAGTGCTTCACCGGAATGGCTTCGTTCACCCTCATTTGTATCCCAGAAATTCATACTATACCAGGCATCCACACCTGCAACTTGCTATTCTACCAAAACGCTATAACGCTGGCACTCCAAACCAATCACCGGGCACCGCTGAATGCAGTGCCCTTTCGAGGGATGGGCAGGACAGCATGGGAATGTCGGGGGCTGAATAGGTCCGAATCCCTTTGGTAGGGTTCCTCCCCATGAGCTGAGCTTACAATGGCAGGGTCTGCCTGCCATTCTTTACCCCACGCGTAAAGAAACGCACTTGGCTCGTTGCCCTCCCAGATGAAGGCTGTCGTGTCGCCTCGGCCAAGTTGGATGTGCCGATCCAGGCAGTTGTACGACAGGTTTGTGGTGCCGCCTTTGAACCATTCCACGTGGATGGGGCCGTTGCGGACATCGAAATTGTAGCTTACATGCTTGTCCTCCCACTGGACACAAGCCACGCAGGGTCATGCGATACACCGACCCAGTACTATACTCGAAACACACCGAGGGCAGCGTTTCGCCAGACCTTGGAATTTGCGGGTCGCGATGCCTGGAAATGCGTGACTTTTGCGGGCAAAAATGAGGGTTGAACTCCATTCTGGCGAATTACTGACCGAGAGCAGCGGGCATGTTCCAGTCAGTGGGGCGTGCAGATGAGACAAAGACAAAAATAGGGAAGGGACCCGCAAATTCGAAAGCACTTGCGGACATCAGCCAATTCTCAAGCAGTTCTTGGAGGTGCCAATGTGCATGTGGATGCGTTGGGGTTGAAAATACATCACACATCAGCAGCTTCAAGAGCACCAGATGGAAGAACGGAGTCAAGGCAGAGTGTGTCCATGAACACCGGGTGGATGGCACTTTGACAACAGATCACTTGCATTGTTTTGCATGTAGGTACGTTGAGGTGGAAGATAGCGACATGGCCTGCGTGCGCACCTTCTTCTCCCAATGGAAGTCTGAGGCAATATCGGCCCAGAAAGCATCGGGCTGCTCAATCGAGCGTGTGTACATCTCCTCATACTGCAATGCTTGAGCAATTGTCAGAAATGCATTCAAGGTCTGCATTGGATATGGGCATTGACCACCAGTGCCCAGATTTTAAAGTGTTGAAGTGTGCTGTCCCATGTGCTCTTGTTGCTGCTTCCTAGCAAGACTAGCTCCCAAACGACAGCAGCCCTCGACGTAACGACTCCAGACAACTTGATAACAAGTCCGTGAAAGGAGATTCATTGCGTGATTGAAGAAAGCTCATCAATGACAGCATTGTGTATCCGCAGTATTCTGATGCCAAATTCTCAAATTTGACATCAATTGAGAAAAAGTGCCCGGCTATTATCTCCCCGTTCCCTGAACACCGGCTTCTCCCCTACTCACAACAATGTATACAAGACTTGCATTAAGATTGACGAGAAGACGCATGCTACTTGATTTCCATGTGTGGAAAATTGCAATTTGCAGTCGAGGATCCTTCCAAGAACATCACAGGCGCAGTGTGGTCCTCGGACGTTGGCGACCTGGGTGTGGCAAATCCTGAGTGCTACCGCATCATGTAGAACTCCACAGATCGTACTATGAAACAGAGGTACAAATGGGCGAAATGTCGCTGTCCATTGCTGAGAAAACGGCATCATCGAATCCTCAGATGCACGCTTGTGCAAGCATGCATCTGAATGAATGAAATATCATGTGATTTCAGGCCCAAGGATGCACCAACTGCACCCTTCGAGGGCGACCAACGTATGCACGAGGATGAGGAACGTCACCTGCGCTTTGCTCTTGATGTAAGCTTGATCCCTGAATTTCTCCGGCACTTCAAATTCCGTCGGTACTTGCCCAGCCTACAAATACAAGAAGTACCATTAAGCCCTTGTGTATCTGTGATGAATGATTTGCCACCACTGGGAGCAGAACACACCACCGACCTTGACACATGCTGCAACAGTCGATTCCTCCGACACTGGACGAAACCGGTGGTCGTCCCGTCGTTCCTTACCCACCATGAATTCGCAAAATCACGTCGTTTACAATGTGGGGAGCCAAAGACGTACGTTTTTTGTCACGACCGCCATGGAGACAGCTCTGCGAGCTTTCACACAGCCTGACACTCCTGCATGGCAAACGACCTCAGTGCCAGGCAATCTGATCCAGATGGTCCATGATCTGATAGTCACGTTGGGCGAGACAACGGGGTATCGGCAATTGCGTAATATCATACGCGGTAAGATTCGAGGCTTCTTACAACCAAGGTCACAGGCAAGTAGCCGCAAGGAAAACCCTATCCGGTGCAGGCAGTGTTGCGGCTACGCGTGCTCAAGGCCTCGAAAGAGTATATAAAACGAAACGATGTAGCTATGTACCTGCTATTCGGTGCGAGAAAATTCGTGCAGGCTCGATGTGGCCTGGCAATGCGAAGACCATAATATATTGCTGTGAGACTCTCACAGTTTATCACCGTCAATTGCCATCATCCCAATGCTACTGAATGTGCTGAGGTCAATGTTTGTTGGGTTGCTGGACGTTCACCCTGACTCCATGGCAACGACTCCTTGATTTACGAGGGTGGCCGAAGACGATGCAATTGCCTGCCCCATTACGTAATCGATGGCCAACCGAAGGTTTCTTTGAATCGGGGCGCTGTTGAGCCATAATCTAGTTCATCAGGCATATGCGGCAATACAGAATCAAAGTACTAGAAGGGATAATGGATGAAGTGTGCCTTGTTGACACGTCGGTTCGACTTGGGCAATTTAGACACATGCAATGATCACAAGCGAAGAAGACATCTTCAAGGCTTGCGAGAGAAAGTATTCTCGCCTGTCTGTTAATGTATGATTCCAATGCAGTCATACACGTCTTTGATTGCGCACCCTGGGTCATCCTGTGACGGTTCTGGGTTCTTGCTTGTTTGCTCATCATTGTGTAACTGTGCATGTCGTCGCATATTGAAGAAAGATACGCGCGACATTAGCATCAGAACGACTGAAAACAAATACAAATGACATTGCGCATCCGATGTTTTCTGCCAGAAGATCTGGCATCTTTGCTTCCACGTGTTTGAAGCTCATAGACGAACTGAACTCGAGGGCGCTTAGAACGCTTGAAGAAGGTGGAATTCCTCGCACAGGCCTTGGAAGCATGTGGGACTGTCACCCGTGGAGAGGACGATCTCTCACTTCATTTTACCTCCCGAGCCGGTTACGCTGTCTGCACGTGCGAAGCAGCTCAGTGCCTGTGTGGAGGATGCCACCGTTATGGCGGAATGCAAGGCTGCACAAGCGCAGCATAGCCTGCTGTAACAAACCGTGTTGCTTGCAGAAAGACCTGACAGCAGCAGTATATTGCCAAGCATGGGGGGCCATGCAGCAGTGGATAGCCACTGCGTTTGCAGCAGGCAAAGGCGCCCACATTCCGTTGTTCTGTCAGCTGAAGCTTGTGAAGGACATCGATGGAGGAAAGCAAGCCATCAAGCCTCAGCTTCACATGTCGGACACGTTCAGGTGCAGTTCATACAATGTTATGATACTTGTATCATTCATAAACATGGGATGGTGGCAAGCTCTTCTGGTGTTTCCTCATACAGTGGGCCTGTACGCTGAAGAGCAAAGAAGCGTGTCACGTTCATAGGTAAAGCAACTGCAGATCACAGATCGCCCTGCCATGTCCACTTCAACACTGCAGTCGTGATGTGCCCATATGTTTATGTGCAGGGTTATCCTGTGCATGCAAGAAATCAAACGACCAGGTAATTGTCAGCCCTGATACATGCTAAGCTGTGCACGCCACGTGAAGGATCTCTATTTATCTTCCATTCACGCCAGCTAGAGGACATGCATTTGTGTTGTGTTGTCAACAAGCTCGGCTTCGTCTCTGCCTCGGCTGCTGTGCAGCAAAGTGATGATGATGTATCATTCTACAACACTCATCCACACATTGGCGACTCCAAAACCTGCTTGGGAATCAGTGCTAGCTACCATTACCGACACTTGGTTCTAAAGTATTTAAAATAACATGGTACATCTGCCACCTTGCGGGCATTGACATGGGCGAGGACACGTCCAGCATGTCCTCGCTCCAATGGGAGGGGTGCAGCACCCCAGACAGAGAGACACAAAAAACACAAATCGGCCGCTGTGCATCCTTTGCAAACCGCGCTGGAACCAGTACCAGGACGCGGTTCGACCCCATGCAGCTTCCCCAAGTGCGTGCATCGTTAGGCATTTGGACTGCGTATCCCACTGTCTGGATACAGTCGGCTGACAAATTGTTGCGAGGTGTAGACCAGAACAGGGTCGAGCTCTAGGGAAGTTGCCGGAAGGTTAGAAGCTGACGGCAAGGCTGTACACACCCCTGAATTGCTGTATGCAGGAGAGCATACAACTGCAGACCGGCCACTGCATCATCGGGGGAAGCTCTGGCCGTCGAGGACATGAACATGACAAAGGTGGCTCTGCAGTTCTCCGGGGGAATGAACAAAGACATCGTTGCGTCTTGCCTGAAGCACATCGTGAATGAGGTTGGCATGCAAGTTTCAGCCGGCAAAAAGGCGCGCTGCATCTCTTCCGTTGGTTGCCTTGCTTGTGCTGCATTACATCTCCCAATTGGCCTGAACACTTGGCAATCGGTGGTGTACTGTGCGCAACCTGCAACCCTGTATCGTCTTCAGACTCTGCATTGCCACAAACTGCCAGAGCCCATACACACGTCAACCTGCCATGTGCCGTCGAATGATGAATGCTGCTTGGTTGGCTGCAGGTTCAACTTGACCTGAACGTTGGAACGCTGCTTGCTGAGCACAATACCGTGCGAATGCAATTCAAAGCGGGAGTAGCCCCGACACGGCCGCCCACCAGCCATGCGCCTGCAAACCAGAACATGGCCGGTCCGCAGGCCTCAACTCACAGTGGCGCACAGGCCCGTCGCCTCCCCCGCCCCACAACTGGCTCTTCCACCGTACCTGCCAGCTTAGCGGCTGAGTGCTCCGCCCCTGCATTTCTATCTCCCAAGCGAGCTTCAGCCTCAGTGCCCTCCTCCTCTCCCGTCGCAGGGTCCGTCATGGCCAAGTTTGAAGCCAACCCTCGCAACGGCTTATGCCCGCCCGCCCACCCTGGTCACCCGGCAGCAATCACCAGCCAGCAGATTGGCGAGTCAGCGGCAGCATTGCCAAGGTTGTACATGCATGCAAAGTGTGACCAGCGGAAAGCACACTCAGTAGCCTCCGAGCGACTCTGCGCAAGAACGCCAGTCAAGCACAGCGGGCCAAAACGCACAATCGTGTCCGGACACGCGCCTGACATCTCGACGGACGAGCTTGCCGGCATGATGTCTGTGAAAATAGCCACAACCCACCCGGACAAATCGTGTGGCAGCGCCGCACTTGCTCCTGAGAACCTTGCCCATGCAAGTGATCCAGCGCACCAGCCGCCCCCACTCGTCGAGGATCACCTTGCGCCTGTGACGTGGAAGACCAAACGTCTCTTCCACACCTTGTTCTCAGAGGAGGAGAAAGCGTGGGAGGAGAACATCCACCGCAGGGACGCGCTGTCGACGCGTGCGCCTGACGTTGCTCATCTACCCAGTCACAAGCCTGACGCAGACGTGCTGTACCTAGCCCTAGATGGCCCTGGAGGGCAGAAGTCTGGCAAGGGCCGTAGAGCACGCAGCTTTGGAACGCCCTGTGAACATGTCATGAGGGTCGCGGAACACCGGCATCGGGCCGAGACAAATGCGAATCGGCGATACAATCAGCACCTGGACAACGTACGTTACGGCACTCACTAAGGCTAGACCATGCCCCAGGAAACAAGTAAGATAAAACGAGAAACGCACCATGTCTCCATTGGCGCGGACTGCGCTGACAGGAGGTAGACGGCTTTTGCAAACGTTTCCAACCTCCTGTGCGGTTGTGAAACCATGAGCGCGCATTAGATTGCAGTGAGATGGCAGCTGTACATGGGCAACCACCATCTCACATGGCTCATTCTTACTGGGAGCGATACCAGCGGAGCTTCGATCAAGTCAGACCCTTCTTTGCGCTTCTCCCGGCTCACCGCAAGCTGCATACATAGCAACTTGAATCGGCCGTGTGCACAGTCTCACGGAAAGGAGTGTGGAGTAGAAATCCGTGCCGTGTCCTCACGCTAGCGGACATCAGCGTTTTCTAGCACCAGGGCAGTCCATGGCGATTTGGTTTTGCAGCGTTGATGTGCCCCTTGCCTTGCCTTGTGTCTCTTTTGCCCTCACTATGCACGGCCCTCTCACTGAACTGAGACGTCCTGTGCAGTACATTGCAGATCGTCGCCAAGTGCTGAACAAGCATGCTGACGCAACAATGCGGAGGAGACAAGCACAGAACAAGGAGCAAGCAGAGGAGCTGTTGCGTCAGATGGAGGCAAAGGGGCGAAAGCAGCAGGCACAAAAACAAGAAGACATTGCACCGTATGACCTATCTCACACTCTTCCGGTCCGTGACGAGCCACCTCTTCGCACGGTACTTCGAGAGAAGGCAATCAGCCACAAAGAAGACCTGGATATCCAAATTGCGACAAAGCAAGTGCGTCATTGCGAGTTTGCATAACATGCTTGTTGGTATCTGGGGGCCGCAGCATGCTGTAAAGGAGATGAGAGTAAAGTCCTGTTTAGGTGGCAAATATGAACCACATCTCAAATCAAGGGCATGTTGATCTTTCGGCATCTGCCTCACACTATGTCATGAGACCCACAAATGTAAGGATTTTTGCTAGGCTGGCGATTGCGGGGCTGATGGGCCTGTCCATAGTGCTGCGCCAAAGGGTAGGTTGGCAGCAGATTCGTTGGTTTGGCACTTACACAAGACTATACTGAGAATGGCATAGCATTGTTGCTACTAGACATACACTTTGGGACAGCCATACTTGGTTGACAAGTGATCCATACAGCTGGCATGGGCACATCATTGTTGAAGATTTCCTCACGGAATGTGCAAATTGCAGCACCAGTAGGTCTGTGAAGTTGTTGCAGAACGCCTCACTAACTGCGCCTTGCAGTTGTCCGAAGCTGCTGCACGGGCTCGTCAGAAGGAGCAAGAGCTGCAGCAACTGAAGGACTCGGAGCAGCAGTTGGTTAGTGCGTACTTGCGGCGCAGGGAAGAGAAACAAAAAAACGCCAACTCGTACCTCAGGTTTTGGCGGCATCAAATAAATCACGAGGGGAAAGTGCCCCCCGTGGGCTTGCCACGATGATTGTGCACGCTGAGAGTCCGCTGAGGTCGTAGCTAGCGCACACCACCGGCATTGTGCCCCACAACGGCGCTGAGGCCGCGCCACCAAGGCTGTTGTTTTCGGCAATTATTGCATGAACAATGCCGTCAACTATGCCAGATATTCATGATTTCTTAGGTTTGCTTGGTGCCTCGAGTGGTGAAAAAAAAAGCCATGCGCCTCACACGGCCTTCCAGTAGCACATGACGTCCTGAACGTACAGCACCACTGTTGCCATGGGCTCCCATGCTCAAAAGTAATATGCCTGCCTTTTAGCACGGGAGCACATGGCAACGTTCTTGTCCATTGAGATCGCTGGCCAGTAGGCGTCCTTGTCATGTTTGTTGTGCAGAAAGCAACAAGCAGACAGTGCAACGTTGCAGTTTGTATATAGACGAGCACTTAGTAACAAACTTTGACTCATAAGGCATTGGCAAAGTGACGTTTCTCCACCTGTTAGCCATAGGCCTGATCCCTGACATAGAGGATTTTTCCAAATCGCAAACGTGCCCAAGTGTCTCGAAGATGACGATGCATCAGCTAGAAATTCTCCTGGGCCTAGTTTCCCAGGGCTAAGAGCACCTCTGGCCGCAGGGTGGCCACTTTGGTTCATGGGGTCCTGACAACGCAAACTCTATTCTCAGACGTCCAGTAAACGTACAAAACATATATGTACAGAAGACATTCAAGGCGCAGTGAGTATGCTGTCTCCACCCAGCCATGGAATCCTTTGACTGATGCTGGTGCAGACGATAAGGTGCTTCTCACGTGGGATTAGGATGGATTGGAATGGGTACCAGTGCAGGTGCCACGGTAGCAATGCTTAGGACAGATGCATAATTCTCTCCTCGCAACATACGATGGTACGATTTTGTATGTTATGATGTCATGCGAATGCATGATTCGCGCTGTATGTGAAATTCAGACACTGTTAGCGTTCGTTGCAGTTTTGCCATTGTTTTCGCTTTTGCACCGGCTGACTTGCAGCTGACAGTTGTGCACATTCTGCGAGTGTGTCTAATAGAAAGAATAGGAACTCACGTTGTTGTACGATGCATCATGGGTGCATTTGAAGGCATGCTTGCATGTACCTGCAAATTTCATGTGCATTGGATGTCTCTTTTGGAGGTCTGGCCATTGCCTGGGATGCAAGCACCTCTGGATGTTGGAGAGGGGCAATTGGCAAAATCTTTATTCACATTACGCCAAAAATTGTTACAAAATTGGCATTGCTTTGCGAGTGCAAGCCTTGTGTTGTTGTTCACTCTGTGCTCCAGTCTAGTGATCAAGTAAGGAATGTATGTGAAGGGGAACCTGCTTCGCTGGGCGCCGAACTTGGTATAATGTTTGTGATGAGATGTTTGTTGGGTGCACGAGCGAAGAGGTTGGACGCATCCGACTCAGACGTGGTTCTTTTTATGTTGTTGAGTGCGTGGGCGTTGTTGTGTGGTAGGCCTAGGGTGACTGGGATGCAGTCACGTAGGCACGTCGCGGCCGCTCCTTACATGGGCTCCAGCCTTCGAAAGGAGTCCGC
>NW_028323865.1:0-25520 GCF_984573655.1 Nuphar pumila | reverse complement strand
GCGCCCTGCGCCTCCGCGATGATTAAGCAGCGTGCTCTACACCGGCTCAGCACCTCCTCTTGCAACCTTCTAATATTCCGAATCTCCCTGCAAAACGAGCAGTGCCCACGACACCGATACAGGCGCTCCACGTCTTGTGGTCCAGCACCAACTGCCAGATGTGGCCCGCTCCTCAGAGGCGTTTCGAGCAGACCTTCCGCCGGAGCAATCATGCCACACATCTCCTCCGTAACCCTGTCCTCAAGCGCTCTCCAGTGCTCTTCACGATGGAGCCCCGATCAATGGTGGAGGTGTGGGTGGGGGGCACATCGAAGATGCCATCTTCCCTTGAAAATGCTCGAGATTTAGGACGAGGGAAGAGCGAGCGGGGGAGGATGCTTGCCTGATGGGCAGTCAGGCAGGAATACAGGGAGCGGGGACGGGACTTGGGGGGAAACATACAAGCTAGCGCAGGAGCTGCCCAGCTCGCATCTGCGCCGGTGGCCACTGCAGGTGGTTTTTGAACACCCGGCCGTGCTTGCTGCGGGGACCAGAGGCAGCTGTTTGAGTCAGTTGTAAGCGTACGCTGCCCGCCAGGTACACTGCGTGCAAAGACTCTACCAACCTGCTGCGCACATCCCGAGTCTGCAGTCCCCAGAGTTTTTGTCCAGTAAGGGAGGTTGCGTGGCCGACGCGATTCGAGAGCGTCCGCTTTCTGCTTTCAGCGCTTTCAGAAGCTTTTGGTGTGGTACTTGGAGTTGCCAATGTTCATGCGAGTGCAGAAGCGCAGTAAAATGATGCATCATCATGGCCACCAGCAACGCCAAGCGGAACAGCCATCTCTATGCCTCTCGTTCTCAGTTGCCGAAGCATGTGTAGCGCGGTGACATACTTGCAGATGGAATGCTTCCATTGCTATCAGCAAACTGAGCTGATGCGGGACAGTATGATCCAGTGTCACAGGCCCTTGCCAAACATGAAAGGAAAAAAACACCTGCAATTCCAAGGGAGTAACTACCTGTCTGCGTCACTATCGCAAGACGCAGCGCTCTTCTTCGCCAGAAAGGGCATCGACCCCCCAATTCGAGCATTTTTTGGGCATCTGGGACCCACAAATCGCACGGTCTGGCAAAGCGCTGGCAAGACGGCGAATCGTTGTGGAGTGCTGTGCAGATGGAAAGTCAGGGTGCAACAGTGGTGGAGCGAGACCTTGGATCTGTGGACGCAGCGCTGAAACTGCCACAGCTGCATCCTAGTCATCGGTGACAAGCACCTCTCAGGCATTGCAAGCGATCACGGATTCGCAGGACAAAACTCGCTGCGCTTCTTGACTCAGTGCGCTCATCCTATCTTCCGATCAGGGCAGCTGACATGTTTCCCCTGCTGCATAGCTCCCCTGCTTCGATGGAAACGGCGTGCTATGAGGTGGTTTGCTTGACAATGCTCGTGACTCTTCTAGTGCTTCACTAGACCTTGTATTTTGCGGGGGCATGTGCCTAAACATGCATGATGTGTCCTTTTTACAACACTAACGCATCCACAAGGACATTGGCAACTCCAAGAGCTACTTGGGACTCAGGTAGGGGCTGGAACCCATTCTGACGAAGCACTATGTTCAGCACCTTGAACGCCCAGTGCTTGCCACCTGTTGCATCGCCAACGTCTGAGGACATGTCCCTCACATTCAGTGTATTGTCCTCGTTATACATATCATCTAACTTGAGGCTCTACAAGTGGTTTGTAAACTCGCTGCAGCCCCCACTCATGAAAACAAAACTTGGTGTGCCGCGAGAGTTGAGAGTTGAGTCCACCACTTTTTTTCCTTTTCTCCTTGTCTACTTATGCTGGATTCGTATTTTCTCTTGTGGTCTGTTTTGCTGTAAAAGCAACCCGCAAACGCGCCATGACGAAACGACGTTTCGCAGAAAGTGTGATTTGCGAGGCCAGATGCCAAAAATGCATGAATTGTGGGTTCAGATTGGGGGTGCGAACCCGATTTGGTGAAGCACTGTAATGGAATGCGAGTGCAGGTCGGTCAGATGCTGAAAATCCGTTGCCAGGCAGTACTCCCACTGCATTGCGCTGCTGCACCTCTCGGCCGCCGTTCTCAGTCACATCTTGAGTAGCCTGCCCACCATCATTGCCGCGGCCCCGTATGATGTCACTCTCCCTTCAGCTCGTTCCCCTGACTCAGCCCCGGCAGGCTGCTTGCTTCCTGCGGAAGGTTAGTTTCCGTCGCGGTTAGCGGCACATGATGCTGGAGACTGTAGAACAAACGAATCTCGGTGTACTGTCAGCATTTCGCCAGGACCATGTGATTTGCGGGTCCAGATGCCAAAAAATGCATGATTTATAAGGGCAAATATGGGGTCGAAAACCCAATTTGGGGAAACACTGTGTACCGTCGCTACACTCTATAGGATATGCTTACTTGTATCGATATGAGTCCTCGTTGTCCCTTCGGGCTTCTGGAGAGAACTTCCATAGAAGGGGCAAGTGGTTGAGGGCAAACGCATTCTATCTTCAATTTGCTGCATAGATGGCTCGGCCATCAGCAATACTAACTTGCTTGTCACGAGAGGAAGGCCAGTCCAGAAAAACGGCGCAAATGGAACTGTTTCGTTTCTTGTCGACCCAATCATGGATTCAATGTACCGGTCCATGATGGACCCCACGCCCCAGTCCTCCAAGGTCGCTTTACTACTGCAGGTGATAGCTGTGCACGTTAATGACCAGGCTACTCGACCAAGCACGCTTGAAGCTCCATCAACTCCTTCTCCACATGAATCCGTCCCTCGCCTCTCTTCCGATGATCAATCCCGTCGTTGCGATCACACTGCTGAGTCATGCCCAGTCCCAACGCGCTCACCTTCGCGCAGCTCTTGCAGAAGTGCACGTTCCCTGACTGGATTCTGACTCATGGGTGCCCCGGACGCGCCTGAGCGCGTTGCGCGTGCACTGGCAGCCCCAGCTCACACGATTCTCACCCCCCGCCGTTCCCGCAACACGCGCCCACTCAATACATCCCCCGGATCTGCAAAGCAGGAACTCGGCTGCAACAATTCAATGAAGTTTGCAGGCCTGAGCAAGCCCCCCCATAGTGCCCCGTCCCCGTACCCAAAGGGTACCATGGCTGATGCTGCAGGTGCTTTCCGAGGGGTTTTCAATGGACAATGGCCCATACTCGGATGAGCAATCATCGGCCGACACATGCAGCGCAGCCTCACGGCAACGTTGCTCAACCTCAGGGTGCCGTTCCTTACCGCAGCGGAGCTGAATGTGGACTTGGAGGGCCAACAACGTGGGACACACCGCGCCACTGCTCCCAGCCGTCCGGTCATTTCGCGCATCTTTCCAGCCCTGCTCGACTGCGCGGCGCGTTTGCCTCGGACAACCGTTTTTGAGCGGCAGCAACAACCGCACACCTACGTCCAACAAAAGCGCACATCCCACGGCGAGAATCAACTGCAACCTCCGCAGGAACGGCGGCCGTACCGATCACGATTTGTACAACCCAAGCCCACCACGCTTTCCCCTCATGAGCACTATGCACGCACGTGCAAAGAGCCACAGTGGCAAGCATATAGACATGGCCAGGGATCAGGAACCGAGCGCGCGCAGCACTCGCCATACATGGACGTTGAAGGTCGAGTGGCATCGCCCCGTCACAAGCAACAGAGGCCTGGGGGGTCACTGCGATACAACGACCAGGCACTGTGTGACGATGAGGTTGAGTATGGCGGTCTGCACCTTCAGCAAGCACTGCCCGGGAACTGGCGCCACCAGTTGCAGCAAAAAGCCCCCCCGCTTTCAGCAGACAAGCTCTCTGAGCTCCGTGACATGGATGATCTCGTTCAATCTGCACTGGCGTCCCCCAACGGCGGCAGCGACGGCCTCGTTCGTGAATTACGCGGCCGAAGGGAACCTGCACTTAGTGACGACCCTGACCACGCAATCGGCGTCACACCCTCCAAGCTCTCGCGTTCTCGGAGACGTGACGCCGCTGATGATGCGTCAGCTGAGCACGCCCGCTCACCTCTTGGCATCGACCTCGTAGAGTCCGTGGGAGGGCGAAGGCCATTGTTGGGTGGAATGCCACGCGGGACCATGCTACAAGGGCGTTGGAAGGGGGCAGAAGGTCTGGACGGCAGGGGCGAGCACTTCCTTGATGCGCCGATTCTGATAGGCGAAAAGCGCCGAGCTCTGGCTGGGGTCGGTCAAGTGGAGCTGGGGAGCGATGAGCTCAGGCCTGGCAGGAAGCGCACGCATGAGTGGGAGAGCTCCCCTGTGGCCAACTGTCGGCCCGCCCGCAATACTGCGCTGCTCAAAACCCTGGCAGAGAGAGGCGGGGCTGCTGCTTGGTCTGGGGAGAGCTGGCGGCTATCTCCTGATGTTTTTGCGGACAATGGCTTTGACATGGAAGACGGACGCCGTTCTGAGATCCCTGACCTACCAGGTGCGAGTCTTTCGACATTGCCACCACATTCCTAACCTCTAACACCCTAGCCCTGTCTGTCTCATGCAACTGGTAACCCATGGCGGCAGAAAGATAGAGACAGGGAGAGAGGAGCATTGACAAATAACGAGGGGGGAACAGCGAGACAGAGACATTGAAAGAGTTGGGGTGTTGCAGATGACGTGATGCCTTCCAGCTCAAAGGAACACAGCATGGGTAGCGAGCCATTCTCAAAGATGGACACTTGGATGGATCACATTCTTAAGCGCAAGCAGCCAGCAGAGGGTAAGAGAGTGTCTTGCAGCCCCGAGCGCAAGCCACCCCAAACATCGGCAATGCGAATGCGCTGGGCCAGCGCCAAGGAGGTGACTCATGACCGTCGGTTGATCCCCCTGTGTGATGGCAGAGCACTGGCTCGACCCCAACAGACGACTGCACCTATTCACGGACAGCTGCCCCAACTGCACCAAGCACAGCATGCTCGCAAGAGGGCAACGCGTGGAAAGGCCCAGGGTGGCAAAAAGACGTGGGACGTAAAAAATGTAATGCAGAGTGCAAAACGAGCCCGATTGGAGCGGTGAAATGCAGCACCGGCTTGCATCCTTTTCAATTTGATGTGGTATGTGCGACGAAGAGAACAGGCAAAACAGTTAGGAGTGAGCGTGTAACAATCAAGCAATCTCAAGCTGTCAGGGGTGGCAACGGTCATGTTTGCTTATCCAGGGGGGCCGAAGAAGTGCATCTGTTTTACCTTCCCAACAATAGCGTTCCTTCCCAAAGCACACGCGCACAGGTGGTGGTTGCCAACAGCGTCGTTGCCGAACACAGATTTGGCCAATGACAACAGGGATACTTGGCAAATGGTGTCCTCAAGAACAGAGTCAAGGCAAGAGCATGTACGTTGTATCGATGTGAAAGTTAGTGGCAACACCGATGAAGCCATTTGACACAGGTCGGTAATGCTTGCTTGCTTCCGGGAAGCGACCACTTTTGTTACAAGCTTTTGTTACAAGCCAATTTGTGAGAATCCCCAATCCAAACGACACTGTCAATGCATGAAAAGAAATCGAAAAACAGAAAAAATGACACAGAAAAACACTGTGGATGCGGTGAAGTTTGTTGAAAAACACATCATGCCGCAGGGGCATCAGCATTATTCATGCAGCAGCCCGCGGCAGCAGAACGACGTGAGCAAGAAGCCATCACGCCTCACCCGTCTCAACATCAAGGCGCAGGTGAAAGACTCGCCGACGCGCAAAGTAGTTTTGTGCAAACCATGATGGAGCATCGGATCGTATGCAAAATGACGACAGTGAGGGCAAGCACGATGGCAGCATCAACCGGGACCTTGAACACAAGGCACACACAGAGACAATACACAAACCAGTGGGCGCCGTGGTTGCTGATCAGCTTGATGAACGCCATAAAACTGCGGCCACGGCGACTCTGGGAAGTCGTCAAAGATCGCGTACGGAGGCGGCGGGGGAAGAGTGACGTCCGTCATCTCACTCTTGCAGATCTCACACGTCCCGATCGCCCTTGTGTCGAATCCACTCAAGCACACAGCGCTTATGCCGATACGCTGCAGGGCCGGTACAGTGGACACCCCAACGTCGTAACGACACCCGAGTCGGACCCATCTGGTTTTCAGCGGCTCCAGACATATGAGGCACAACGCCTCAGAATTGCTGCTTGTGCAGCTCGCCGCACACGCTGCGGCGGGCGACGTAGGGAGCATTGGCGTGGCAGGTGTCCTCGTCAGAATCTGCTGGCTCGAACTCCACACGCGCATGGCTCGACTCAGGGAGCTCTCCAGGATTTGCTTGCGTGCGGGGGGTGCATGACACCGACGAGTCAGCCCGCGTGGTAGCCGCGTGGGATGCTGCGGAAAGGGCGCGAGGAGGGGCCCGTGGGGGCTGTGGGCTGGTGCTCGCGGCTGGAGCAGGGCCCCACGGTCTGAGGGCTCCGATGTGCTGCCGGTGAACCATTGCGCGATCCTAGACAAGCTGCTTACAGAAAGGCCTCGGTTGGTGGCGCTGACAAGCGGCTGCGCATCGCGCTCGTTGCCTGTGCTGCTCAAAGGGCTCCGTGTTTGAGAGCGCGGGGGGCGGCGATGTGCTGCGAAAATGTAATCTTACACTCTGAGAGCTCGACCTTTCCGGCGAGCCGTAGCGCCTCGGAGATTGGGATGGTGGACATAGTCTGCTGCTGCATCCGTTGCGCCGCGTTGCGATGCTGTATGAGACGTTTGTGTTGAGTGCTCGGAAGGAGCGGCGCCTCATCAGACTCCGAGTCTGAGCCTTGCAGGCGTGGTGGCATCGCCTCAGTCGCTTCACCGGTCGGTGCTGGCCGTCTCTGACGGGGAGCGCTCAAGCGCTGACTTTAGAGGGTTGTGACACCTGGATCGCAGCAACCATCGTTGATACCAAGATTCAAATCGTGAAACAAGCGAGCTTGGCAACAGCACCTGCCGTAGGACGTAACACATCGAAACGTCAGATTTCTGACGCGACAGGTTGCTAGCCGCCGTCTGCCATCGGATTTCAGCTCATTGATTCACAGTGTCGTGAGGATGATATACCGAAGATATACCCCTGACATGGCCTTGCAGGCCAAAGACTACACTGCTACGACCTGGAGCGCTTCTGCACATCAGGATACATTATCGTTGCCTGTGTTGTAAGTTCTCCATGTATAGTTATGTTTGCCGATATCTCGACATTGCGCCTGCGGGAAGCCATGCCATGGCTTCCCGCATGTGCCCGGCAACATCGATGTACCAGCAGGAAAATTCAATCAAGTCAAACCTAAAAAAGCTTGATTGACGACGTAATCTGGTGGGCATAGGCGCGCGCCAAGTAACAGCTCCAGCACAGCTTGCATCCCGATGCCACCCATCGCCACACTCAGCGACACTGGTGCGATGCCACCACGTTGCACATAGGCTCGAAAACCAAAACCATATCCAATCATATCGAGTCGTTCCGCGTCAACAAACGAGCTAACAGTATTAACCACGTTCAACGGGCCACGAGCAACAGGCAAGGGAAGTGGCACACGGCGCAGCATACTGTACGTATACTGTATGTAGATAGCTTAACATACGTTCAATGGAAGCATTTCTCAAACTGCAGCACAAGCTCCTTTCCACGAACCCCTAGACAAGGGTGAGCGACCTGGCCAGTGCCCGTAGCGTACAATGACCATGTACGTAACATTTCAAGAACATAGAGCATAGCGGGAGGCGATGCAACAGAGTTCCAAGAAGCATTTGCTTCCACCTGCACATTGAGGGTCATGACCGTCCCCGGTACCACGTCCAAGGGTTACGCACTCGCCACCTTGTGCACGATAGCCACGCAGCGTACGTAAAAACATTGATCCATGGTAAGTGCCGTTGGTTTAGAGAAACACATAACATGGGGCGGTAAGAGACCCACGGCACATTCTCTCACCAAGATTCGTGACGCACCACTACAGCATGGATAGAACGGAGACCCCAGGACTGTGCCTTGGAAGACGAAAGCGCGCTTGTGATTTCAAGCTGCGCAGATAGGTTGAAGTTGGTCGGGTTCTTTGCAAGGAGTTACGAGCAGTCGATACGTAAGAAGGGAAGGGCAAAACACAACCGAGCCATGAAATCCATGATGGTGCATAAGAACCACTTCTAGGAAAGCATCTGAGGCGCTTAGCCCCAGGACGAATCGACCAAGAGGAAAAAAGAAGACATTCAAAGTGCGTAAGGCCGAGGAAGTAGAAGTATCTCGAGATAGCTGCGAAGTGACGTGATGCACAGCGGTGATGCTCGAACGATTGTGGTTGCATGAAGCGCACCTCCAGCAACTGCTTGCAACCACAGTCTGTGGTCAGAAGGCACGTCCAGCGATGATGCGAAATCGAACCAAGAAGAAGTTGAAGCGCAATATCATGATCACAAGAAGAAATCAACATACGCCACCCAAGAGCGCCATATCAGCCGTTTCTGCCGGAATCAGGTCTCAACCCAGAGGGACTGCTGGAATGTTGAGCGAATGTGCCTTCGTCGGAGTTGATCCGGGCGAAGCGTCACTGAGCAACAATTATCATTGCAGTCGCCTCAGTAGTGATGCCATTGATGTTCCGCGAAGCGAAGCGGTATTACCATTTCTTGAATGACAAGCACATACACCAGTCTGTCAAAGGCGCTTACATATACATCAGTAGGCGACATGCACACGTGGCAAGAAATCCCAAGCAGCCCCACTAAGGCGCTGCTCAGAAGAGAGTATGCCATGCAGCGCAACAGTGGCAACCATGCCTCAACAGAATCGGCAACCGGCGGCAACACTTGTGGGAGCAGCTACGCCTTGCGCTCGTAAAATTCATCGAGAGTTTTTGCGGTAATGCGGCGGAGCAGTTCGCGGGGGAAGATGCGGAGAAGCTCCCAGGCCAGGTCGAGAGATTCGAAGATGGTGCGTGCCTCGTACATTCCCTGCTTTACAAACTTGCTCTCGAATTTGTCCAGGAACTCCAGGTATAAAAGGTCCTCTGTGGACAGGGCTTCCTCTCCCACCACAGCCTTCATCGCGCCCACGTCCTTGCCGATAGCGTAGTTGGCGTACAGCTGATTGGACACCTGAAAGGCAAATCCGAGTTCTTGGACTCAACCGGTGAAAACGAGTAGTCTGGACACATCTAGGAGGGACATGTCAATCCATGTGCAGCGTCAAATGGCCATCACAGTCCTGCACATGCAAATGCTACTACTCGATCCGATCGCGATTATGATGCAAGGCCCAGGTACCACTGACCAAATCATGTGAACGAAGCCTTCGAATCTTGACCTGTCCTTACAGCCAAAGTGCAGAGGTAAGACCAGCAAATTGGTGTAGATACAATATCCAGACTTCCAGCAACACGCACCTCAGAATGGTCCTTGCGCGTCATGCCCTCGCCAATGGCAGACTTCATGAGTCGGGACAGGGACGGCAGCACATTGATTGGGGGATAGACACCGCGGTTATGCAGCATCCGCTCGATGTAGATCTGCCCCTCAGTAATGTAGCCCGTGAGGTCAGGAATCGGGTGAGTGATGTCATCGTTCGGCATTGTGAGGATCGGCAGCTGAGTAATGGAGCCCTTGCGGCCCTCGATACGCCCGGCACGCTCATAGATCGTAGATAGATCGGTGTACATGTAACCGGGATAGCCGCGACGGCCTGGCACTTCCTCGCGGGCGGCGGAGACTTCGCGCAGCGCGTCAGCGTATGATGTCATGTCGGTGAGGATGACGAGCACGTGCATGCCGCAGGTGTATGCAAGGTACTCGGCGGTGGTGAGAGCGATACGGGGGGTGATGATGCGCTCGATGGTGGGGTCGTTTGCGAGGTTGAGGAAGAGAACAGTCCGGCCTAGAGAGCCGTTCTCCTCAAAGTCCTGCTTGAAGAAGTGCGCTGTCTCCATGTTGACGCCCATCGCTGCGAAGACAATCGCAAACTCGTCCTGCACCTCACACTTGCATACTTGATTTCATGCCACATTCATGGCTCAGAGGAAGACGTGCATGCGATGGGCTACATGCATCATGCGTCGCTGTTGTCTGACCAGACAACAGCGCACGGATAACTTCATAGCAAGTGCTGTAACGCGCTTTGCAAAGGCGGACGGACATACCCATATGAGTCATTGATGACTGTTGAGCTGGAATAGCGCGGGTGTGTTTGCAAGCTTGGGACGGCTCTGTGTTTTCAGGTCAGGGGAGGATGCACAGCGCAAATTTCACGCATGGCACAGTCCTTCGTCAGGCAGTTTGATTTGTGGGTCTCTATCTCTGAAGATGCATGATTATCTGGGGCAGAAATGGGGGTCGACGCCCATCTTGGCAAAGCACTGGATCGGCAATTCGGATCAATGCTCAGGGTTGTGAGAAGTCATCATGATGACAAAGCCCGTGCTCTGCGGCACCCGCATGGATATTTGCAACAATGCATGGCGTGGAGCTTCTTCACATGGGCTGCAGTTGCATGTGCGTGAATGGCATTCTGCGCAGTCTTCCCGGAGACAGCTACAGGGCTTACCGAGACTGATTCGTCCTTGTGCCCGTGTTTGGCGCCTTGCACCAGGCCTGCTTGGCGGCAGATCTGCGCTGCGATGTCGTTATGTGGGAGACCTGCAGCAGAGAAGAGCGGGATCTTCTGGCCACGGGCGATCGAGTTCATGACGTCGATTGTGGAGATGCCGGTCTGAATCATCTCCTCTGGGTATGTTCGCTCTGACGGGTTGATTGAGGATCCCATGATGTCAAGGTTTGCCTCCGCAAGAACTGGGGGACCACCATCGATCGGCTTGCCTGCAGCAACGTTTTCCAGAAATGTGCAGGGATGATCAAAAAATTCTGAAGCTAGTAAGGTGTCCACCCCAGTCTCCCAGGAGCAATCCCACCATTGGGTCAAATTTTTGCACGCCCTCAAAGCTCCAGTGATTGATCACCTGTAATGCTTGCTAGCTATGTCACATAGTATTTCGGATCCCACAGAAACAGGGCTGCATAATGTGTGCCGTGAATTGTGAGGCCCAACTAGGTGTTCAGTCGATCAAGTCCCCTGATTGACACCAAGATTCGAAATCTTACCTGAACCGTTGAAGATGCGGCCAAGCATATCTTTGGACACGGGACATGTCAGCACTGTGCCGGTAAATTCAAGTGTGGTCTTCTGGTTGTCGATGCCAGTGGTACCTTCAAACACTTGGACAATGGCCCGGGTGCCCTCCACCTCCAGCACTTGCCCCTTCCGCATTGTGCCATCTCCTAGTCGTAGGTCCACAATCTCAGCAAACTTTGGGGACTGCAAGAAAGAAGATCTTGCTGTAAAGTGATTGCGTCTCGCATCTGACCTCAGGCCTCGAGATCATTGACAACGCCTGGTTAGTTTGTGCAGCTCAGCTTTTCATGTCGGCCAGCGAGCATGCCATGCCATATCGGATGTCTAAGAGGCACTGCAGCCTGACACTGACTTATCAAAACTCTTAAGAATTGGAAGCGTACCTGTTGGTAACCTTACACATTGAGCAATGCATGAACGATGATGCCATCGCATGCTTGTGAGGCTGCTCACTGGGAAACTGCTCAGAGCAACAGGGCATTGTCATTGAATCAGCATCATGATGCGAGTTTATTGCTCGAATGTGCAATACTACCAAAAGCTTGCCTTTCCAACATGTGCACAGGGGTGCACTAAGACCATGAGTTCACCTTCAGTGCAGGCACCCTGACCCCCAAAGCCCAAGCTCAGGCACACGTGGACAATTCATTGCATCAGATTGCACTCTCGCACAGCCACCGTGCTTGGCTGCTTCATACCAAAATAGCTGGTTTGACCAGTAGTGCATCCTGAACCCCAACAAGTTGAAGACGAACGAGGGCGTACCTTGACAAAATCTACGACCACAAGAGGACCAGCAACGCCGGCAATTGTTCTGTACACTGCAAGTGCATGAAACCATCAATCAAGTCACATGTTCATGCACGGAAAAGGATGATGCGCATCTTCAATCTGATAACTTGACGCAAGTGCTCGGTACGTAGCAGCTATCAGAATGCATCACTTCTACCCTTTTCGACGCATGGGCTGCAGGTGTGGTTGCCTAGCCGTCCGAAGTCCCCGCACAATCAACTACCTCAGCCATCGAACGATGCTCTGCCGAGTGGTACTTTCCAAAACGAGACATGGGAACAGCTTATCGCTGTATACTGGCGTTTGGCACATGTAGGCGAGGCAACAGCACAGACACTGAGCTGAAGGTCGTGCGCTCACCTAAGTGGGGGCCACAAACATAGTCCTTGGATCCAGGCTTATCATTCGTCGTTGCAGGCTTGCCGGACTGCACGAAGTCATCCAATCCCGAAAGAAAGTCCATTATGACCAGGTATGCGCAAAGAAAATGAAAACGAGCTTCAAACTGGCATGGACAACGGACTACTGTTGGAGTGCACCCAGGTCAAAAGATGCTCATACGAGCCGATGCACTAGTCTATTGAAAATAAGCCGAGCATGAGAAGTAGCAGGCTGTGCAATACGTCAAGTTCCTCTTCTTGTTGTGAGGAAGTGCGTGCTGGAGCAAAGGCGCGTCATTTCTTTGCGAGCTGCAGCCTATCTTACGGATCGCTTGAGGTTCAGGACGTCAGACCACATCATGGAAAGCCATGCCAATCGCCGGATCGCCATCCACCACGCAAACGCAAGACTCATACTTTTCAATGATACACGAAGGAGTATGGCTTGGCCATGGGTGGTGAGGACGCTCCGTCTGGAGTCGAACAAGGTCCTGCACGGGGCAGGAGCCCGCACATTGGTGCCCAGACATATTACCAAAGGCACTCACCAGTAGTGGCACGGGGATCAACCCGCCAAGGGAACCGTGAGCGAGGCCACCCGCTCATGGACGCAACCCAAATACATATATATGTACGCAAACGTTTACGTACGTAAAACCCGAGCTGGCGAATACTCAGCCACGCTGCAACTCGCGTCTGGTTGCTTGTCTACGGTATCCGAACAACACGGCAGCTCAGAACCTGTAGGGCTGCAGCTTCTGTGCGCGTTGTCATGTTATTGATGGAGACCCCATGGCCGTCTCGTCCGATCTCAACGCCGGCCCTAGGGTGGCAAGGTGTATATCCCGGTACCGCTGAGTCAAACAACTTGTGCTGGTTTGACAGCGGGTACATTGATCCCAGCTGAGTTTGCAGGCAGGCATGCCATGCCATTCGTGTAGCCATGGCGAACAGCGAGTTACTCCTGACTGATACAGCCAGTGATGCATCATGTATGGATCAGTGTGCGAGCCATTCGTTAACACATGGTCTGCTCTTTTGTTTGTTTGAGAGGCAAGCAGTCCAGAGAAGATCTTGTCATTCAAAGTTGACTGTGAGCCCAGGGGCCTTGGCAATACTACACAATGATGGATGGCATTTATGAACTATGAACACAACAGGACAAAAAGCAGCAGTGCTTCGCCAGAATGGGTCTCGGACCCCAGTTCTGATTCGAAAAATCATGCATTTTTGGGCATCTGGACCCGCAATTCACAGGGTCTGGCGAAACACTGAAAAGAAGCCTGCCTTCCTGCAAGATAGCTGTGCGCAGTTAAGCGCGAATGTGACCAGCAAAGCTAATTGCACCACACAAAACCATCCACAGAATTGCAAGCAACTCGCTCAAATCGGCGGTCAGGTTTGTGTGTGGTGTCATATGGGCTCGTCACTGTTCCTGTCTTTCATCCGACCAGTCTTCAGAGCTTTCCCAAATCCGACAAGGAAACCGTGGATGGGTGAGGCGAAATCGAAGGAGACATAGGCAGGAAGGGCGACGAGCGCATTTGCCTGCGGATGAGTGATGCGTAGACGCCGTTCAAAGCCTCCAGCTCTTGCTGGGTACCCGACTCTGCCACGGAGCCCTTGGCCATGACGACGATACGGTTTGCACTCTGCACAGTTGACAACCTGCAAACCAGCAAGGCCGTTGTCACACGTGAAGTTCAAGGTTGAAGACAATGCTGCATTCTGTTGCTGCTGCAGGCATCTGGCCAAAATAGAAAAATGGTATGGCATTGCATTCGCTTGGGTATATCCTTGTAGGCGTAGCCCCCCGCTCTGTCGTGGTTACCGACTGACTTGCGTTCCTTTTCCCTATCATCCTCAGCTCTACGTCGAGCTGAGAATCCCAGCATCCTAGCATGCATCCATGGTATTGACTTGTGCATGCAATGCTAAGCAGTGCTCTGCCAAAATGGATCTCGACCCCCAGTTCGGTCCCAAAAAATCATGAATGTTTGGGCATCTGGACCCGCTATTCACAGGGTCTGGCGAAACACTGATGTCAAGCCACCCTCAAACTGCTCACGGGCTTGAATGCTCTGAGCAGACAATGGTCTTCAAATGACTGGCATCTCACGAGTATTGCCATACACACCATTTATGAGCGAGCCACACTCTCAAGACACCAAGCATGGCCAGACGATGATTCTCTTAGTGTCATCGTGAGGCCGATGTGTGAGCCATCAAGGCACACTGGACAGATCCCTAATGCAGCAAGCGCAGGGCAGCCAAGCTACGCACCGGTGGGCGATGACAAGGACGGTGCGGCCTCGCATGACCCTCTCGAGGGCCTCTTGGACGACAGCTTCGCTCTCCGCGTCCAAGGCTGATGTAGCCTCGTCCAAGAGGAGCACTGCGGGCTTCCGAACAAGGGCCCGGGCAATCGCAATGCGCTGCTTTTGGCCCCCCGACAGCGAGGTTCCTTTGTCCCCGCACTGCGTGTCGTACCCATCGGGCATCTCCATGATGAAGTCATGCGCATTGGCGAGCTTGGCGGCCTCGATCACCTGCAGGTCGAGCAGCCACCCCGTCGCATTAGCAGGCTGTAGAGAAGCGTACGCATCACATCATCTCTTATGTGATTCAGGCTGTCACATGGCAGGCTGTACCCAGCGTCACAATAGGCGTGATTCGGTCGTTGGGGCACTTCAAGTCCATGAAGGTTTCACAACTGTCAATTAAAAGTACATCGAATAGTGCTGCATTTGAGAACACTAATGTTCCCATCTCCAAGAGTGTTTCACAAACTGCGACCTCAACAAACCCATTTCAAGGCGCTGCGACTCAAGGAACACCATTCTGCATTAGATTTACTTCCATAGATTGCACCCATTTGCACGACTGACCACGCCTGATCCATGTGCCCACTGCTGCAAATCAGGGAATGGTCAGCGACACTGGCTAAATCCTGTATCACTACAGTATGCATGCGGTAGTACTGTAAGAAGATCCATCACTACAGACATCTCAAGGATCACGTGAATCGTGGTGATGGGTAAAAAATAAATAAAAAATTGTGTGGTGATTGCAGCTGGCAATGGTGCTTCGCCAGACTGGGTTTTGACCCCCATGTGTGTCAAAAAACCTTGTACAGGTTTGGGCGTCTAGACCTGCAAACCACAAAGATCGAAGGCGAAGCGCTGAGTCAACATTTTCGCACACCTCGTCTCTCGTGGGTAGTTCTGCCTCGCTGTACCCATCCAGGCTCTCGAGGCCATAGAGAATATTGCGGTACACGCTGCGCCCGTACAGGACAGGCTCTTGGCCCACGATTGCCACATGGCGGCGCAGCCAGCGAACGTCGTACTCGCCGACATCATGGCCACCCACAAGGACAGATCCCACCGACGGCACGTAGAAGCGCAGCAGAAGCTTCACTATCGACGATTTGCCGCTCCCTGATGGCCCCACCAGCGCCACCACCTCCCCTGGATCCACCGAAAAGTCCACCCCCTTGAGCACTGCCACCTACAAAAGAGACAAGCAACTCGGCTCGGGCCATACTAAATCGTAGTTGGCTGCCCATTTTTTGTTGCAGCAGCACTACACAATTGCATTATGAAAACCGGCACTTCCAATACCAGGCATACGCGTTTACACCAGCTTAACTCTGAGCAGGAACTGAACGGTGCATCCCGAAAGCAACCATGTACTCACATTCGAAACAGAACAGCTCATCGCAGTTCAGCGGAACTACAACACCATTAGCATTGTCGGCATCAGCTTTGGCCACAGCCAGCAAATAGGAGGGCGTTGCAATAGAGGGGCATACATCTGGGCGTGCCGGGTATGAAAAGTGAACGTTGCACAGCTCCAATCGGCCGTCGAATGTGCCGTCCGGGCATGTAAGGCGGCCTCGGGCAGGGTGACGAGGTACGCGGTGGATGATGCTGACCACTTTATCGGCAGCACCCACCGCAGCCGTGAGGGCGGTGAAGACATCTCCTATTGTGTTGAACGCGGAGGCCAGCGACTGCTGGTACAGCATGAACGCGATGAGCCCCCCCGCAGACATCCTATCTGTAAAGACGAGGTGCCCTCCATACAGGAGGACGACCGCGGCGACACCTTGAGGAAGGAACGTGTTGAGACACATGTAAAAAGAGTAGGCCACTGCTGCCTTGAGGGTCAGCCTGCACATCATTATTTCTGCGTCAACAATCGCCACGCATAGGCGCGCCTTGCTGCCATCCAACCGCCTCGAAGCTCCAGGAGCTCCCACCATTCTCCTTTCCTCGACAGTCCTTCAACAGCTCCAGCAACAGACAGCCTATCTCCCAGCACAACCTGCCCCTTATGCGCCCGACAGCGACAAACAACACTTCCCAGCATCTGGATCTGCAGATCGCACGGTCTGGCGGAGCAGTGCTTCTCCAGAATGGGGTCGACCCCCATTTCTGCCGTAAGAAATCATGCATTTTCAGGCATCCAGAACCACAAATCAATCTGCCTGGCGAGGCTATGTGGCGGAGAGCTGCGAGGCTCATGAGCAAGCAAAGCTAGCCGGCAGGGAGCAATAGCACCGCACTTGTAGTACTCCTGAAGTTTATCGGAGTAGCTGGCTGCCATGCCATGCTCCGCAGCATGTGCTCTCACTGTGGGCATGCTGCCGACGGCCTCTTCGGCCACAACGTTGGCTTCTGCCAGCGCAGTTTGCATGTTCTTGACAAGCACTTTGTAGTACTCGCCGTACGTTTTGCAGAGGTGCAAATTGACGGGGATCAGGATGAACGTGATGACCGTCAACCGCCAGCTTGCATGGAACATGAACACGAGCACCAGAGCAGCCTGCAAGGCAGAGACTGTGATGCGAAAACTTCATCATAGTTATAAAGAGCACAAGTTCCACACATGATCATACGTTTGACATGTTTGTTGATTGTTTATTCATAAACATGCTCACATGTTTCATCTACATTCATGTGAAGATACTGTGTGTTGTACATGTAGGTTGTATGCAAGATGTATGGACGGACCAAAACATGTATATACTTCTTGATTTTTCCTACATGTACCTTTACCATGTACTGCCATGCCTACAGGAGAGCAGCATCCAGTACAACACAAAACACACCTGCATGAGGCAGCGAGAAAGGATGTTGACGTTCAGCGAGACCTGGTCTGCCACAGTAGTGGTGTCTGCCGACATGCGACTTGTCAGCTCTCCAGTCTTGGTCATGTCAAAATACGAGAGATCCTGAGACAGGATGCTCCGGAAGAGAAGGTTCCGCAGGCGAGTATTGACTCTCACACCCGCGATCGTGAACAGCCCACCTCGGATCGCTGTGAAAATGGCCGTGCCAACCGCCGTATACAGAAGGCAGATTACATAGTGGTGGAACTCAACCCAGTCGGGATGTTCTTCTACCGTCGCTGCGTCGATGCTTTCCCCTGCACCATCCAGCCAGTGTGTCAAGAGGGAGTTGACGGGGGCGAGGGCGATCTGGACACCCAACCTCGCCCCCATGGGTGAGGCACTAGAACCATTCTACACAGCACGCCTTCACATCCTCAGATTCAATCAAGCACGATGTGAAGAGTTCCGGGGACTTTTGGGGCTCAATCCAGGCACTGATGCCATACCACACAATACGCCTTCGCGTCCCCAGATGCAATCAAGCACAGTATGGAAAGTTCTGCGTTCTTTTGGGGCTCAATCCAAGACCTGAGGACGCGAAAGCGTACCATGTAGTATGGCATCAGTGTCTGACGCAACTGGAATGAGCCCCAAAGCATCCCGAAAACACTAACAATTACAGAACAATCACAGGATTGAATGTGACAGCGCACCCGTGTAGTATGGAATGAGCGCCTGCCCCCATGCCGCTAAAGCACCGGCGGTGAATGCAACCAGCAGGATGTGGGTGTCATGGAGGGCCAGCTTGACAAGCTCAATGACAGTGCCATGGCCCTTGGCGTTGTCTTCGTCAAGGTCTTGCCGCTCCCCAGGGGCAGCTTCCCCACACGCTGCTGTGGCGCTTGGCCCTGCCATGCCCTCCTCTTGCAACAAGGGCTGCTTTGCGTCGTCGTCCAGCGATGAGATGCTGGACTGCAGCTCACGGCGACGCTTGTGAGTACCGTAAAATGGTATGTTTCCGCAATCGCTAAATGCGTTGTTTGTTCCTTTGGTTCTGTGAGACGGAGCAGCATGAGCAGGTGTGCCTAATGATTATCGATGCTGGGCACCCCCCGGGCACAATCCGCGCCGCATTGTGGCATCATGAGCACACAAGAGGACTTCAAGGACAGGGCTCTTGGCGAATCTGGAAAGGCCGTAGGTATGTCTGCTCGGAGTGAATGGGTTGTCATGCCAGCTTGGTATGGCAATCCACGCACGCAATAACATGCAGGACGTTTTATGATGATGCTGTGTCTGTTTACACCACTACCGCATCCACATGGAAATTGGCAACCCCAAGAATACTAGGGAATTAGTGCCGCCGTTACCGTCACGTGAGGCAAGCGCACCTGGACCAGCCTGACTTACCATATATCGAATTGACTGTTATCTGTCACGACATGCTGTCCTGACAGTCAAGAGGGAACAAGTTGGCGTGTTTCCAAAACACATTTCCAGTTGCAGCGTGTCATTGTCTTAGCATGTCATTGTCGTTGTCTGCTGCAGCAACCTTTTTTGAAGTTGAAGTCTATCCACGAGGTCATGCTGCAGATGTTTCAATGCCATGAGCTAGATGCCAATGCTGGCCTGGTTTCGGTTGGCGTGTTTTCGACAAAGCACCTGGAATAGGACGACTGCACATTGAGCACAGTTCAGTGGGCAATGCATGATAACGCACTTTGCTCAAGCTCGGGGCAGACCCATATCGAGCAGCAAAGAAGGACTGCGATAAAAGTGTCACCCACGCAGCACCGATTGAGGAGTAGAGCAATACGAGGCCGACGCTGCCATCGTTGGACGGTCCAAGCGCGTCACTCGCCAGCATCGCCACCCCAACAGCCTTTCCGAGAAGCAACAGGGTTGCTGCTTCTGCAAAAAGCCATCGCAGCGCATTTGCGGCACAAGGGATTTGCTGAGGGTTGCTGAGGCGGCGAGTGCAGAGTGGGAGGACCAGGGCACTATGCAGGAGCGTGTAGCCAATGGCAAGGAGCAGCACATCGAGGTTGGAATTTCCGAGACTGTAGAGCTTCAGCCAGTTTCCGAGCACCAAAGGTTGTTTTAGAAGGCCTGCCTTGTAAAGTGGCCACAAACAGAGGCTGCAAAGCACTCAAGAACGGAGGTCATGCCCCTGGTCATTGACCAAACCAAAGTGGGCTGCCCCAGAACATTGCCCGGTCGCTCAGACTGCATACTTACATCATATGTAGTATCGGACTCAACGAGTGTTGTTTCTTGGCACGTTTGCATGATACTAAATGTTGAATTGCTTCGGACAAGCGTGGCTGGCCCTCACCTGTGCTGAGCATCATCACCATTTTAGGGTGCTTGCATGTTATCACCTTGCAGATACCCCTGGCTCGGCGTCAAATGCATGAGAGAAACGAAAATTGATAATCATGTAATCCGATTCTCTAGCCCATGTGAAAGCTCTCACTTGGCTGCAAGGCGACAGCAATTTGTAACCCTAAGAATTCCTTCCGCCAGCGACGCGTACAAGCGCAACCTGGCCAAGCACATTCCACCTCTCACTTTCACTCAGCAGCATGTTGTGGGATGCTAGACACGTTCAAATGCACTCTTCCTTCGAATCAACAAACCATTTTTGTAGGAGCGCACATAGCCACAGCAGCATCCCCCGTTATGGTAACGAGTATCCAAGCGGAAAGAAATAAAGCACGCTTCATTATTGCTTCAAGGCAACAAACACTCTTCTCGCGAACGCGCCGGCAGCAAGTTCACGCCTCACATGTTCCTGATGCAAAGTTCCAAGCAGTCCATAGTTCGCCTTCCGCATTCAGCAGGGGTACGAAAAGGCAGGATATGTAAGCACACGTTTGAATAAACTTACGAGGCTCACCTACCTGATCTCATGGACTTTTCCCCACGTTTCAAGATTCCTTCCTTGTCACTCGAGGGCCAGTTCCAGCGACTCGAGCTTGTCGCTCTGCTGCGACACGTATACCGTACGGTACGACGCTACGGCATACCGTATTCTATTTTGTTACAAGAGAGACAGAATCCTCAAAGCTCAAGCTGTACTATATACCAACACAACCCTACAAAGACCCCTTAAGAAACTTCAGCAATTGGAATTGGTAGACCCTCCTGGAAAGCATCACCAGCAGAGCGGGCGACTAATCCAAGGCCGCGCCGGTCCATGATGCCATCACCCCATGCACGATGGATCAAGACGGGTTCAAGTGGTTTGTCACTAGCAACAGACTCACCCCACTCGTCCCGCACATGAGGAGAGCGCAAACTCCACACCGGCCGCCAAAAAGCACTTGCACGGTCAAGGGGCCTCATCCGCCGGAGACGGAGGTACATGGTCCAGGCCCCCACCACCCATGGGGTGGCGTCGTAAATCCGTTACATTACGCAGCAAAAACGCAAACCATAGCAACTGACCAACAACAGGCGACAGCACAGGGGTTACGCAACCAAGCACATGAAGTCACTTCATGATAGCGGATCCAAGCCTATGGACGTTCGGATGGGTCAAAGAAACAAAGCAATGCCAGCATCGGTACTGCAACGCTCAAGTGGACAATACACATTACATGAAGAACAGCAATGGAACTGCTATATATACCTCGATCACACATTCCTTATCGGTACCCATCATCATGTACCCATCATCATGTGGCAGCCTGGTCAGCTGTCACATCTGCTACACTTGGCGCGGTGGCGGCTGCCTTTGCGACGGCCGCCTGCAGGGTGACTAGGTGCTCCTTCTTGGCCAACAGCTCTGCGACGGCGTCCACAACCTGTGGGTCGCGATTGGTAAGGCCTTGTTCGGTCTTCAGGGTGCGCACAAACGCTGCCTGCGCTTCTATGGCAGCCTCCTGGGCTTTGAGGTCGTATTCAGAAGGGTTCAGATCATCTGGTATTACCACGCCGAGCCGAACGACAGGGCCGTCTCCATAACGCACAGTGTCGAACCGCACTGCCTGACCCACCATCTTGCCTGCATTGATGCGAGTCGAGTCACGTGAAAAACGATGCCCATCGGAGACAGGTTGTGGTCACAAGCGCCGAGCTCGGAACATAGTGATGACCAACATCATGCATGATAACTTCGAGACTTCCTATCTATATGATTCAGCCTCAACGAAATGTGTGTGGGAGCGTGAGGTCATGTGATTAAGCACACGTTGGGGAGGGGGCATAAATAAGCCTAGAGCACGTGCCTGTAGGCGCCGCGGCAAGGGAGTTTGATTTTGATGCTGCTTAGGTGTGGTGCTACTGCTGTCAAAAGACCGTAGATGTGAGCGTGCAACGTCTAGAGGTCAGGGGCACCAGATATGCTGTGTGACAACAACTTTGTGAGAGTGTTGAATGCGTGGCAGCATTGGCCAGTATTGAGGCGCGAACTTACAATTGCAGCATATAAGCACCCAAGCCAGAATGCTGTTATGGCCTGGTCTGCTTTGTTGATTTGATTACATATCAGTAAGGCAACGCTGCAGCTTAAACGGCGACTGGCCTAGTCACAGTCTTGAGCAGTCTGCCGCTCTTGCCAAAAACAGTCCCTGCTCATGATTCTAACCAGTACTTGTTGACGATGAGCTTGTGAAATGTCAAGTTCGATATTCCAGCACATTCCATGTCCTACACCCTTGGCGCAGAGCTTCTAAGCAAGTCATCAACAACGCAGCCACTAAGAGATGGGCAGAACAGCAGCATGGACAGTCGGTGATGAGGCATAGTTTACCCCTCCAATATCTAAAAGGACAGTCAATGATAAGGTGCAAGATGAACACCACCACCACACATCCACATGGACGGTGGCCATTGCTCCTTGGGAACCCGCTGCACAACACAATTGGGCGAGCGGTCGGCAGCAGCAAGGACATACCTGTGGGCGACTCGACATTCCACAACGTCGCGTCGCAGATTTCAAAAAAAAAGCCCTTCACAGTTCGCCGTACGCCGCTGTACCCTGTACTATAGCCTGCATCAGATGACGACGTGGAATCCAACAGCTGTTGCCGGTCGTTCGTGGCTGCATCCCCCTCCACCGATGTGTTGGACGCCTTGCCAACCAGCTCATCCCATTCTGCCTCAAACACCTCCAACGCCAACTGCAACAGCGCTTGCACATCGATGCAGCTTGTAAGTGGGCAGCATTGACGCGTGTGATGATGAATAGCGGCAGCAGGGCGGTGAACAACAACACATCGTCCCAGGCAGCAGTGGCGTTTTGCTGCTCGAAGGGCTAGATCGCTTGCCGGGGCATTACTTCCCCTGTCCCGATTTATGAGCCTGTGAAGCTGATGCATCTGTTTACACAGACGCAGCTGTGCATCCGGCATGTTGAGGCATCGCAACTGCTTAGTCTCAACTCCAACTACGACATGACCATCTACAACCTACGTACAGCGGAGACTTCTGTCCCGAGGCGCCGGATCATGATGGCGATGTATTCTTTTACAATACTACCACATCCACATGGGCACTTGGCAACTCCAGGTACTACTTGGGATCGTCAGTGCTATCATTACCATCACCTCTCTCATCGACTAGGAAATCCCACACATGAGCGTACCTTGTTGGCATACGTGAAGACCACGTCTGTACCCTCTGCGTTTGAGCCTCGATTGTGCGCCAGGATGGCAAAGGGCGCTTCCCAAATGATGTCAGCGATGTCCTCGATCTCCCCGTCTGGTAAGAGCGGTTTGCCCACCTTCCTCCTGCAAGATGGCACTGGCGGGATCAGCGACAAAGCCAGAACAACTGTCCATGCGCCGAACTCCTTGGAGCACAGGCTGTGTTCGAATGCACCGCTTTCTCTATGTCGGACATTGTGTTTGAGGCAGCACGACTCGTGTTGATGTGCAGCAAGCCTGGGTGCCAGGGTGGCTGCTAAAAGCCATCGGTCAAGTCATATCGTCGGGGCACCTTGCTTACCAACGCACCCTCTCAGAGGCAGGATTACGTTCGGTCGGGGCCGCTCCATGTGGCGCAATAAAGTCACCGGTTTGATAGATCACAGAACCGAGGACACTGAGTGCTGGCGACACCAGACGTTGGCAAACTACCCAAAGTCTCGCCTGCAGAGCGTCCTAAACCCATCGCAACCAGCACCAACTATGTACAAACAGCAGAAGAAGAGTACTGGACAGCTACATTTGGCGACACAGGAATCCGATATGGCGAATGCTACCTGTATGTCTGTTGAGTATGTGCGTTCGGACTTTAGAACGGATCTGCGTTTGAAGCGAGGAGCTCTTTGATTCAGGAACAGCCATGCCTGACTCATGTAAGCTGAAGATAGGGCTCGCCAGTGCCACGCCCGCAGTGAAACTCATGTAGCTATTGAGTATGGTGGTCTCATTGCAGCACATAGTGAATCTGTATTCTAGTCTTATTGAATCACAATTGGTGATCATCGAGCGTACATCGCATTCACCAGCCATGCAGCCAGTGACATGGAGAGAACTCTTCTCTTATGTGTATGCTTATGAAGAGAATTCATCAACCTGTTCATCATTTCGGTCCCAAATATCCAGTAATGTACCCCTCGCCTTGGGGCCGCTATTGTCGCTGGGCGGCCCTAACTGGCAGCCTTCACGATTGCCCAAACCGATGTCTCAGAATACATCTGCACACGCCTCCAGATTTCCTCCCCTCCCCCCCCAGCCTGTCCCAGATGCAATATGCAACATCATGGGATGTAAACGGTGTGTGGGCAACTGAATGTGAAAATCCTGTCGGCGTGTGATGTTCTTATGGACTTGTGACACCTAAATATCGTCTGCAATGATGAATGAAATATGTGTGTTGATGCTAGTTCCTACGGATGTGAACGGATGGACAGACCAACATGAAAAGGGCGGTGCAAAGTGTTCCCGGCATGGCAAGCTTCTCGATTAATCAGGGTGGTACATTCCAAGCCAGGCAGATCCTGGTTTACACTTACTGTCCCCTTACTGGCGACCAAGTAACGGCGAAAAGCACAAGCCGTGCAGTAGGCCACTCAGGACAGTTAGCTGTACGCCCTAGATGTCAGGCCGCCATGGGCCAGTAACGACAAACCAAGTAGCTCAGCTGCAATGGACAGGGCACATTTTTTGCAATGGTTCAATTTGTTGATCTCGTTGCCCATTTCATGAATACGTGTGGCATGCACTGGCACTGGAGCCTTGGCACCCTGACACAAGATGCGGCCAGGCCTACCTTCAGGGTTACACAACGGCCCATGAGGCGCACCCTTTTTCGATGGTGTAAATGACAGTTCAAACGTATGCTTTACATGCAGAAATGCTTCAGTACGAGCAGTCGGCGTTGCACCCATCCCTGACTCCACAAAATGCAATGGACCAGCATTCCAGCACACCAGCTGAGCGCTCGCACCAATAGCTCTCCACCATCAGAAAGTGCTGCATAATTATGTCGGTAGACTTCCATGGCTGTGGCGTGGTTTTGGCAGGTATGTTGCCCATCAAACTGCCTCCCTTCTTATTGCCTCCCTTTCCGCCCTTCTTAGCGAGGCAAACATGGGAGTTGCAGCGAAATCTGCGTGCATTATAAGGAGATACTATGAATTGAAAGGCAGAAGAGCGCATTCGGAGTGCTGCTGTCATTGCTGCGGATGAGAACGTCGAGGATGAGAACGACAAACTCGCGACAAGATGCAGGCGCAAACTGGGATGTATAAGTTCCTAGGAACAGCGTTATGACTGCACGCAGATTGCTTCTGGCGGTCGGAGAAGCTGACAAGCAGTCGGAAACTCGTCCAAATGGTTGAATCAATCGGACCGCCGGCAATCAGCGGAAATCGTGCTCTTCCTACAATTACTTTGCTGTGGACATGTGCCAGTGTGGCGTAGCTCGTTAATTGATTCCTCACCATGTTGTTTCGCCATCTCTACTCGTGCCCAGCCTATCTCCCATTGTCGTACCCTACACTGGGAAAATACGGACCACACTGACAGTCACTGTGGCCCACAGCACCCTACCGTAAAGCTAGACAACATTCAGCGCATCGCCTGACGCAACGCATCACTTTTGAAAGCAAATAAACTTGGCGTAACGCCGGAAATGTACCCGAACATGAATCCTTGGCAACGCAAATTCCCAAGATGTCCAGCTGCGGGAAGAAATGCAAC
>NW_028323864.1:0-25640 GCF_984573655.1 Nuphar pumila | reverse complement strand
AGTAACAGCTAATTTGCCCATCGTACCAGTGTGATGGAACTGCCGTAGGTATTATCTCCATATGAGTTATCCCTCCCTTTCTCACTTTTCTGGATTCTCGCAAGGCAATCCGTTCGGCTTTAGCATGCGGCCAATGGTGCTGTGCTTTTGGGAACAGATACCAGATTTGAGGCCTGCCAAGTCGTCGAGCTATGAAGCCATGCAATAACACGCGATGCAGATGCTGGCATGCCTTGTGCTTGCTGTGTCATGTACTTGACTGACCTCTGCTTTTCACCGTGGACAATGGTCTGTTAATGACGCCTCTGGTACTGGTTAAATCTTGTCATATTTCCTTTTTATTTGCGAAATGAGCAGACATTCTCTCGTGTTCAGGAGGTCACAGAGATGTTTTGCAGCGTGACTTGCTTTTTTATCATGGACATTGAAAGTCGATCATCTCAGCTTCTACCACAAGGTGGTATGCTTAGTCCAATGCATCACGTTACAACACTACCGCATCCATGGTCATTGTACAACTCAAGTAGTACTACAAAGGATGAATCGAATGAAGTCAAAGTCATGTAATACACAGATCTATCTATAGGGGAATTAGTTTCTTCAGTAGCAGCTTCGCAAGGATTGTCAAACGATGTGGAGGGTATGTGTTGGAAGCCCGAATTGGGGTGCATGTAACTTAGGTGACCAAGGTTTCCATCTCCTCGGATGTCCTGGAATATCAGGCAGGCTGGACTTCTCAGGAAATTGTCCATGCCAAAGTTGCCAAGGGGCGTCGCTCCCTGTTCCGACACGCAATTGAAGTCCGCAGCAGCAGTGCTTTCACAAGATGCACCATCATCAGCATCGGACCGCTGTGACTTCGTCAACGGTGCCCAAGTCGCGATGGAATGTCACTCAGACTCATCCTCGTCCTCATTGTCATCCGAGTCTTCGTCCATCCCGCCGCCTCCTGCCGGACCGCCTGAGGCTCCAGGTTGGGAGGCCGCATGCCGTGCAAGGGCTTGCTCGAACACATTCTTGGCGTGGTCACACACCTGCCTAATGTTTACACTTGCAGTGCGTAGTGCATCAACTGCGGTAACCTCGCCAGTCGTCTGAATGCGGACCATGACACAGGTTTCTGACGGGTGGGGGATGCTGTAGCCGGCAACGGCAACGTTTGGGCTGCACGGCAGACAGCGACGTCATCTCGCTAGGCAGTGAACACATACCACTGTTAAGCGGCTCTGATTCTCTCAACAGCAATTGCTCTCGGTATTGAGTGCGTTCATAGAACCAGAAGTAACATAACGCAGATTCAGAGAATACTCAAAGGTTTTCAAGTCATAAACCAAGGCAATCCTCTCGCACAATTACCTGAGATTGGGGATATGCTTGTAATGCGTGCCCCCCGAGCATCCTTAGACGGGACAGCACACAACCGACCTCAGGCCTGACTAGCATTATGCTTAGACCTAAAGCCTCATTGCATGGCTTACATGTATCACACATCATGCTGTAACTTACAGCCTTGTGCAACAACAAGTTTAGCAGTGATGGCAACGGAATAGCACACACGTATGACCTCAAATCGGAGGAGTGGCAGGTGACTTTTTGCTGAGTACCAGGCACGCACACGGCATCGCACATGGTTGTCACAACCGTCGATAGGCGAAAGAAAGGCTCTGACTTTCTCACCCGTTGCCTTCGCCGCCCTGGCAGTCTTTTTTGTTGCATGTTGTCTCGACTCTTTTGTCTTTTGGTTATGGACGCAGGTCAGGCAAACATAGTACGGTGCAAAACCTGGTCGGGTGATGATGCACATGTTGCTTACAGTTTACGCAGTAGACATGCGACCTCCAGTCACTCTCCCCCTTCAGGCTCTGATGAGCTTGGCCCCGCTTGTTTTGTAGTCACAGTGGCTACTCCTGGGCATGAGGCCGAAGCCCCTTGGGTACGCCCCCCTCGTCAACGGCGGGGGAGGCATGTCATGGTAACCGATTTATTTATTTACTTATTCAAAGTGCCCAAGAAGTGCTTGGAGGCAACAATCATGCCTTCATGACGTGGTGAAGCATTTCTTGGAATCGTATGGCAAGTATGGGGAGAAAATGTAGAGATAGCGCAAGGTGCTATCCATTGGAAATGGCATGGCCTCAGAACAGGATTCCCTGACAGCTTGTTCTACATTGCACCTTTGCAAGAGCACACTGATAGGACTGGGTATCATCGGTTAGGGCATCTGCGTCGAGCAGATTGTTCGGCCCTAACATCGTCTCCCGACTCCTAGAACCCGTGACACCACCCCACCCACAGAAGTGCTGCTTTTAACTAGCAGAACCACTTGAAACCACTGCTGGCTGTTCTGTGTCGACTGCCTCACCATCGAAATCACGACTAACACAGAGGCCTTGCGGAAGCACTGGATAAGCTCCGCATAGTACCTCATACATACCGCACTGGTACTCCAAACATACAAGACAACTTTATGGCAGCAATGACTGCCTGACCAGGACATCAGCATTAAGTGGGCATGCAATGAAGGAAGGCACAACTAGTCTCAAAATGACCCCTGTTGTGTATCTCGAGACGATTGCTGATACAGCTTGGCTCCTGCAGTACACAAGTCAGGTGCGGCTCTGCAGCTTTCACCGTACCAGTCAGTGAGAAACTGATTAACTGCATGAACTATCCACAACCCCAGGTCTTTCCATGCCACCAGTGGTCAACCACAACAAGAGGTGATCACTTTGACAAGTACCGACGAAAACTCTGACGCCATGAGACATGATCAGCCGCAAAGCTCCCCTCACCTCCTTCCGTTTCGTACACCTAGAAAAAAGCCAGCGGCGCAATTTTGCGTGCAGCACTGCGAACTTAGTACGATTCTATGAACACAGGAGACTGGGGAACTGCACACCCCATGACTGAGCTAATGCCATCGTTCATAGGGTATTTCTCAAGGGAACTACGTTGGGTGCTCTTACCTTCCAATCTGTCCCTCACGGGCGCTCCTTTCGAACATGAATACGGAAAGAATGTGCATACAACACAATCTTTCAAGTAAGGTTCAGGACAAGGCAATGAGAACAAGCCGATGGGACACACTCTTTGTTCAGCATGAAGCGCAAGCTGTTGCCCAACGTGTGGCCTTCGTCCGCTATCTGAAATGTGGCACAGCTGCCATCATCTGGAGCCGCAAGCGTGGAATTTGCCATGACGACCCTCGCGCCGCCCTGGCACGGTGCACGACTCAGAGCACGAGGTTCGCTCGGCGCACTTGGCTTTTCACAATAAAGCAAAAAGCACTATTTGCTAACTTTTCACGGCTCACAGAACGATGCAAATATTCATGAATGGCGGACCTGTACACCATTCCTGACTCCATGTGACATACGGATACAGTTATGTACGAGGCACGTTTCTTTGCGATTCCAGGCTCAGAGTTGTATGCGTGGCAGGTAACCTAGCAATTTACATCCATCGAGCCAGCCTGCCAGGACCTGGCCCAGGTTATCCGATCCTGTCTTCGATAGTGATGCGATTCAGTTCCACCGGTAGCCACCCTTGTGCACGACTCCCTTGGCTGGCGAATGTACGCGTAGCTACGCGATGTGTTGACTTGATTTTGAGACCAAATTCTGGGCTTCCTGCGAAAGCAGGGCCACGGGCACATTGTGAAATTGCAATCCCGAAGTGGGTTGCGTGATAAGCTGTATTGCAACATGCACGCCATCCGAGGTGAACAATGACGATTTCAGAAGTGTGTCTTTCTATCAGTCAGGCGTAGGACCCGGTTTCGGCGTGAAAAGTTGGTGGCACTGACACCTGAATAGGTACCGTCGCACATGTCCTTGCCTTCTACACAGCATAATAGCACGATGGAGCGGACGATTCCACATTTTATAGCTTCAAATCCAGAAACTTCCAACTTTTGTGGAAACTGTGGAGCAACGAAAACGCCGGGGTGCTGGAGAAAGGGTTGGGAGATCGTGTCTCAAGTGTCTTCGAATGGTGAGATTCAGAGCCATTCTCGGAGTCGTGCGCACATCAACCTCTGCAACAGGTAATTCCTTATGCATGAATTATGGTTGCATTGGCAAATTGTCGTTGTACATGTGCTTAGGCGGTTTGAACCGTTTCCGGATGGTGTTACCATAAGTGCACAGACACTCGGACGAGGCGCTTGCGAACCATGCTGGCCCATGTGCCTCACAGTAGGTAACTATGATATTCTAGATGGATCTCTTATCATCTCAGCTGCAGTAACCAGTCCACCATCATGGATGGCAGTCATGCGATGAAGCCCAAGGGTTTGGTACGCACGCACCACTCGCCACAGGCGCTACATACAAGTATGTGCATACTGAGTTAAATGTCACTTTGACATTATATCAATCGTTCTTAGACGTTGCAAGCGGCTTTCAGGCATGTGTATTCAACATACGATGAAGAGGTTTACACACACGCGGCACATGAACTGGGTCCCAATCACGTGCAGGCACATAGCACGCATGTCCAGCGATGCGTTGGAATATCACACTGTAAGAAACCTATAAGCTATCCGGACAACTCAATCCTCGCTGTCTCTTACGGGTTCCCCGATGAATTTCTTCAGAAACGTTTGCCTAAGGTTTCTTGGAACGTGCAATTGTGCATGCGATTGGGTGACCCGAAATAGCAGTTGCTCGAATGGCGTAGAATTTTTCTCGACCTTGGTTTCATACTTTCATTTTGGAAGACAAACAGCGTGCAGAAGGGTGACAAACTTGTCCTGACAGATGATGTCTGAAGATGATGTTCAGATGTGCCAGGCCTGTAGAGCGAAATCCAAAATCGGGACCTCCCATCCCAGAGCTGCAGCGCTTCTGACTTTAACTTTCGAAGTACAAATTGTGAAGGTAGAAGTGCAATGTAATCATCGTGACATGGAGGCAAACAGATGTTGACGCCCTATCTGACGGGATAAATTCTTGCATTTGCGCGATGCCGACCATCACGCGAGCTTGATTTTTGTTTTTTAATGCACCGTGGACCAGTTTGACATATCCGAGTCGGTTGCGCGGATTCCACTGGTAGCGACGCGTGCATCAAGTTCGAACGAAACGGAACGGAACGGAACGTTTACGAAACAAGGCGGAACGACTTCGGATTACATTGCACATGAAAAGGGAATGAGAAAGCATGTGCACACTGAATTTGTGCCGTTTCCTTAATGGATGGACGTCCCTGTCATAATATCGAGTACATCCTTACATGTTCTGCTATGTTCGACTGATAATTCGAACCGCGTTTTGCAAATGGAAAGGCTGGAATGTAACAAAGACTGATGAAGATGTCTGTTGCGTCAGCTGAGCCGATTGAGGCCGCCCGAGTTCGGCATTAGGGGTCGAAACGCCTGTCATTGGTGACGCCCCAATGACGCGATTGCGCGGGACCTGGGATACTTTTGGTTTACAGATCAACTACAGGCTTGACAATGCGCATTCTTCAGGATGTTTGCATGCAGGATTGTGCAACTTGTCTGCCATGAGAACACTTTTGCGCAAACATGTCCACTTTTTAAATCGTGTCTGGTGGTTAGAGTATACGTGTACACATGTGCTCCATGTCCACAAGGTCAGGCATCTAGTCAGGCACCCTTGTCAGTGCGGCTTGTGCACGCGAACGCCAGAAGGCCTCATCCGCATGCCATTGACTCGAGCGGACTGTGTCCTGCCTCGCAACCTTTGCTCTTTTGGGCTCAGATGCGGCAGCACTATCATGGGGTAACCCTGCAGATTGACGTGGTGCGTTGTCACTCAGTCTGTCCTGTCAGAGTAAGCTAATGGTGACGAGAGAAGCTCATATTCATGACGCTATCGCTTGCGCTCGCGTGAGGTTCCGCGCTCCAATTACTGGGAGACCTACGGCCGTCCGGAATGATGTGAGTGATGCTCCGCGATACGGTTGGCCATCGCCTTGCAGCAACTGGACCCTGCTTTTATTCTGCAGCAATCGTCCCATGATACTTTCTTAAATAAAATTTTCGTTTGTTATGGAGGCATGTTTGCGGGAAGTTGACGAGTTCGCTAGTTCTGAGGTGAGCTTGTGTGGGTCGCCGGCAAGGCTTTCGACAGTTTCCCGCTCACAACACCAGAGTACGCAATCCTTCATGGGTAAATCATACAAGAAAAGGTAGTATGTTGTTTTTAACTATAACAGACGGCCATATCTGGTTTTTGTTACCTCACTGGCAGTTTTGACAAAGATGTAGTGGAGCCGTGTTCGTTGTGGCCACCAGTGCGCACACGGAAATTGTCCATCGTCTATTCCCTGGCATCATTGCCCGCAGAATTGGTATGCCTCAGACTATTATCTCGATACAGCTGAGAAACTTCCCTGCTATTCCTTTCGCACTTCCTCCTGTGTGTTCTCGCTGCAACTCGCCCAGTGACAGCCTATCTGCTGCGGAACCTAGAAGAAGCGAAGTAAGGCAAGAGAGCAAGCCGGCTCAACAGCATCGCGCACGCATGACGAAACAGATCGTCATTTGAAACGCGCATGCTTCCAGGTCGTTTTCCTTCTTAGCTTGCTTTCCGTCACAGCTGACCGCAATGCAGCAAGATACAATGTTCCAACCTTACGAGACCTTCCCCTTGCGCGCAGTACCGCAAGCCATATATGCGGCAATTTATATGTATCAATGGCCGATGCGGGCCAAACATATCATGTACAGCTATGCGAACAGACTCCCTTTGTTCCCTACTATCACGCACACCGGTTGCCGTTTGGGGCTGGAGACGCATACTGTTCTCACAGTGCACGAGTTATCCACGGTGGACGTGACGATCTCACGAAAGGCTGCGACGAGCAGTCGCTGGCCGTGCGCGACGAACATAGCAGCACATATGCCGTGTGTGCAGCACTCCGCCCCATCTTCCGCTGAGACATATAGTAAGCCATGCCGAGGCAAGATGCCACGAACGCGCGCAGGTGTGGCCTGCGCTGGAAGAGCGGAAAGCTGGGGGGCGACATGCACGAGCAACCAAGCAGGGCATGCAGCAACCCAAAGCGCGCCTCCCCAAGCGCTGTGGACCACGTGTCAAGATCGGCAGATAAACGGCCCTTCACCGCTGCGGAGCGACCCTACTCAGAGCTAGTGCTGGCATCCAGCGATGCAATCTCCATGCAGAGTGCCCTCAGCGATCTCATGATGTCCCCACCCGTTCCTGCTCTGGGGGGATCGGCAGGTAGCGTAGCGCGTGGTACTCGCCTGCAGCCTGACGGCGTCTCGGCAAGCGGCCGTAGCGACGCGGGAGCGTTGAAATCTGGCTTTGGGCGCGTTTGGAGCCACACCGCAGCTCATGAACTGCAGCCACCCCAGCAGGTACGTCGAGCGTTCGATCTCTGTGATTCAGTGCTTCGCCGGACGTTTTTGGGGGTCCCGATGCCCGAAAATGCATGATTGTTTGGGACAAAAATGGGAGTCGAACCCATTTTGGCAAAGCACTGCTGTGCATCCTTGTCATCTGAGTGCTGCGAGTCTAGCCCATGCACGCCGTGTGCGCAGGATGCAATGCTTTTGAGACCGCACGAGCGCTGCTTCATGAACGTAGCCTACATGACAACGTGGACGCTATGCATCTGAGAGTGTCGGGAGCCTTCCCCTTTCGAGCGGTAAGCTGACAAAGCGCAGAAGAAATGGGACCAGTGACAAACCAGAGACGACCTGGGATTTTGAAGTAAGACAACTCAACTCCAAAAGTAGGAAAACGAGTAATCTAGCTTTCCCTTTTGCACATGGAACCACCTGAACGTGGCTCTGGGCATGTGCAGTTTGTGCAAATACACAGCCAAGGGCCGTCAGATCAACAAGTGGATGCGCTTGGCCAGCTGCTGCACGATGACAGGGATGGATTGCAGCAGTCACAGCATCACCAGCTGAGTACTCTGGATAGGCAGCTATCTCATCATCATGCCTCTCAACGCACGCCCTCGTTCTCTTGGGCCAGCAAGCAAGCCAAAGGGCAGCTGGGTGGCGTCAACTACAGTCTGTTCTATCTCATCCCAGACGATGACGGCTCCAGAGCTGAGCTGTGTGTTGTGGTGCGGCCACCTTCACCATTAAACACGCATGTTCTTTTCCTATGATGATGTATCGTTTACAACACTACCGCATCCACGTGGACATTGGCAACTCCAAGAGCTACGTGGGAATCAAGTACATATCCCGATATTTCCTTGTGAATGCAATTCATCTCATTTACATTCTCACTGTCTGAGTAACAATGTGTCGAGCGAGCTTCACACCACAAAAAAATGTGGCAGCTCTCATCGTCGAGTGTGCGGCTAGCTCTCGTTGCCTTCAACTTCCGTGCTTGAATGGGCACGCCAGGGTTCCACAAGAGCAGGGTGGATCAGATCGTGGGTGCATTGCGGCAGATGCGCAACGCCAGATCGTCAAGCTCCCGACACACAGCTTCACATTCTACTCACCTTGTGAGCCTGCGTTCATAGATGCCAAGCGAACTCTGCATTCTTCCACCAGTGCTTTGCCAGGCAACTGGCCTTGTGGGTCTGTATCCCTGAAAACACATCATTATCTGGGGCAGAAACGGGGTTGAACCCCATTCTGGCGAAGCACTGCTCCCACTGTCAGCAGCTGCTCAAACTCACCAACGGCACATGCAATCAAACGGGCACCACCCAAAGGCCATGTTGCCCGAGGCCGCAATCGCTTCACTCTGGACTTGTTGCTGTTCAGTGATCCGTAGGAAGAAAACCCCCGAGTCATCAGCCGAGTTTCTGTGCCTGGGTTTGTTGTATTCATCGAAGAATTGAGACTGAGTGCATGCTTTCCATGTGCCAGGGGATCGACACCAGGCAGTCGGGGCACTATGTCTACACAAGCATGCAAACAACCTGGTTCCCAAATGCTCCGGCGCTATCTGTGACAAACGCGGGGCTGGTTCGCCAATGGATCGAGAAGACGTTTGCGCTTCAGCCAGGCGTCATTGCCAGTCACACAGCCGTCCACAACCTCCCCAAGTACACCGACGACCAGCTTCGAGTCATGCTGGGGCTCAAGCCGACTGGGTATGGCGGCGTCTTGGAAGAGAGCAAACGCAAGAGCGTGCATTGCTATGCCTCCCCAGAGCGAAGCAGCCGTGTTGGGGAAGCGGCAACAAGCGTCGATGCAGGTGAGCATTGTCAGAATTCGACGGCTTGACCACTTTGTCAGATCTTGAAGTCTCATTCAGACACGGTGCTTTGCCAAAATACCGCTGGACGCCGGTTCTGTACCCAGAATTTATACATTTTCAGGTCCTTGAACCTGCAAATAGCACAGCCCAGATACCTGGAGTGCGCAATTCCCTGTTGGGCATATATCATCATTACCAACCTCAGCATCGTCGTCCCACAGCCATGTAAGCATCAGAGCATCTGCTTCCGATGCTTGCAAGGCGTTGCCTCAGCGTTCTTGGAATTGCAGTGGCGTTTGCCGAAACTTTCCAACAACTCTCAGCATGCCTGACATGCTGAGGCGCTTAACCCTTTCACATGATGTTACGGCACTCTTTCCAATGGCTGAAACACGAATGGGTGGTTGATTAATACTGAATCCACTTTGAAATTCGCTGTGAAAACCAGCTTCGACATTGCCGAACAGTCTCTTCAGGTGGCGAGCAACGTAGGACCTCAAGGCGACAATCTTTGTATCATCGACTGTCGTTAACATGTTGGTTTTTGTGCTGTCGTGCAGTTCCGCCACCAGTCGGCCCTGTTGCCTTGCGCACGGGGTGGACAGCGCTGGAGGAGCACAAGGAGCACTTGGTGGACGGCCGCAAGCGCATCAGCTTCACTCTCGTCGACAGCTTCGACCGCTGCAGGTCCTTCAATGTGGTCATCGCCGACGAGAGCCGCCCAAATGACAGGTACTAGCGTTCTACCAATCAAAATCTGCCCTTCTTTCCATGAACAGTTCCCACGACGATGGCTGTCGATGATGACAACTTTTTTCTCTGTGCGTTCAACCCAAATGTCTTTCAAGGAGACATGGAGGTGTGTCAACGGGATTGCTGATTCTAGTGGGAACTTCATGAAGCTTCATTGGTGCTGGCTGACTGATTAGCCAGAAACCGTATGAAAAGAACGGCAACATACACTTGGTTTAATAATAAAACCTAGTTTATGTTGTCAAACACTGGTTGCATGACAACGCCTACGCCGCAGCATGGGTTGGCATACGGGACCTTGCTTCGGTTGAGTGGCTGTATCAACATTTATGTTCATTGTGGAGGATGCCTCCCTGATCACCTCACAAGCACAGATGCGCACATTTCGTCCTTTCATCGAGTATTTGTTGTATCCAAGAATGACTGTTTCCAAAATTCCCCTCCGTTCAACTTCACTCCAGATACTGTTAATTGGCTGGGCTCGCCTGCTGTACGGGCGGAGCTGTAAATTACGTGCCATATATGGCTGAGATCAAACCTTGCTGCACCCTCATGACATCCACAACCCGCAGGCGCTACTTCTACCGAGCCACAAGAGAGGTGGGAGGCTACTCCTTTAAGAACAAGACAATTGCAACAGAGTGGATCCGGAAGTTCTTCTTACCTCCACCAGGGGGCTCTGCGATGGCTCACACCCCAGCCACGGCAGCTTCCGATGCGACCCGCAGTCAGCGGTGGTCAGCGCCTCAAACCTCCGGGGCGCCTCAAACTGCCGAGACCAGCTTCCGAGAAACTGCCGTACAACCCTCCCACATGGATGGCAGCGCTCTTGCCAACGCCTCCTCCGGTCTGTCCCCACTCTTCCAGAGCTTTGACAGCCTACGTGCCTTTCAGGGATCAATTTATTCAGTACACGATGATCTAGACAACAACCGAGCAGAAACATTAAGCATCACGCTTTGTTTCAGGGTGTACCTAGAGGTACCAATTGATAGGGACTTTCAATGATTGTTTTGGGTAAAAAACTCCATGTGAATCCTCAATACAAAATGGAAAAATGAAACGCAGCGCTGATGAAAGCGCTCAATTTATGTCTAGAACGCTACAAACAATTCCAGGGGCGATAAGCCCCCTGCAGCCGTCACACTGCTCTGTTCTTGCCACGCACCATCCGGCCATTGAGCCTGTGACCGAAGAGCCCCATTCGTCCACAAGGGACACATCAAGCTCCCTCCAAACTGAGCAGCGAACATCATCACACATGATTGTGCCTCAACGTCCCTCTTTTTCTCATCAGCAGATGCATGAACACTCTGCCGTGGGCTGCTCCCCAGGCACATCTGCATGCATGTCCTTGCATCGCTCGAGCCCTAGTTCTCATTTTGACTGTCAACATTTAAAGTCTAATCTAATTTCTAGTTTTGTCACAAAATCGGCGAATTGTCACAAATTAGGCCCCCTCGACTCCCTCGCGGGGCCTGAACAGCAAACACGCGGATGTGTGTCTGCAGACGTTCCAGGAGTTGAGGAGGCGTTCAAGGGCGAGACGGAGCTCCTTCACTGGGCGACAGCCCAACCCAGCGTGGAGCAAGTGAAGCAGTTCGAGCTGTGGGCGCTACAGCTGAGCTCCCAGCACCTGATCAGCACGCAGCGGCCGCCCTCCATGCCACACTTCACCGGCGAGTCCGCCCGCAGTAAACAAGGCTCCCAGGGCGCCATGTGGACCTCGGTTGAGGAGGCCACCGAAATCCTCCACACCCTCACCCACACAGAGGCGCGCTGCATTGCCTTTGTTGTTGATGGAAATCAATTCTGCACTCACAGGTCTCGAGCAAGTCCTTATGACTGAAGCCAGATTGATCCAAATACACAGGCTGAGGTTTGGCCACTAGATCACAAGTTCACAGAGAAAATAGCTACAGATAGCCGACCACCTGACTATGCATACAACTAAACAGTTAGAACCCGCGCACCACAAAGGGTGATTTCCTATAGCTCTTCCCCATCCACACATCATTTTCCGGATTCTTTTTTTTTAGTGTGCATAAGGCTTTCTCATCTGGCGATTGCTCTTGAGCGTGCTTTTGTGAGTGGCAACTCTCCTTGCCACGGCCACGTGCTGGTGCAGTGACCTACTGTACGCGTGCACAGCGTATGTATGCACCGCGGCTCAACAATCCCCACACACCCGTCTCCTGGTGCAGCTGGCAGTGGCAGAATGGATCACATTGATGTGTAAGCTCTCGGGTGACGCCAGCCAGTCAGGAAGGCTAGAGGGCAGGCTCTGGAACCTCTCAGAATGTCCGGATGACAAGCTCCACAGAGTCTGTCGCAAGATGCTGAATGGCCAGCTTGCATTCAGGTGAGCCTTCAGCTGTTGGAGAGAACCCGCATCAGCCGATCCGTGGCACAGCTGCGCAGCCACAGTGATGCCAACCTTGCAGCGCTGGCCAGCGAGCTATCTGTGGTGTGGCGAGACAGGGCTGCACGTTCTCTCCAGTACGCCACGGAAGCGCTCAATGGACAGTGCGGACAAAACCCACAGCGCGCACAGCATGCGCGGCATGGCAGTGCATGAGTCAGCCGTCACCTGCTTTCGCCGCTCAACTCTCACTACCGATGCATCACGGACAGCACGCTTTTGAACATGCCTCGGCGATGAATCAAACAGGCACGATGTTCAAAACGGCTTACAAACGTGTGTTGTTGCGCCATGAGAAAGCCATCCTGGATGTGGCGCATGAGTCTGCAGCGCACTGCGCTCAGCTCACTGAGGGACTCTAGCAGTGCCTCTTTCCGTGCCTCTCCTCTGCATGGTTCTTGGGACCTGACTGCCATGTACATGGCCTGCTGCAGTAGCAAAGAGGGTGCACCCCCTCTGCCTCTCACTGCCTCCAGCCTGATCGTGCAGCCGTGCCAGTGGGTGTGTTGGTTTTGAACGATGTGCAGCGCACCAACATGGTGCCGAAAGACACCGAACGGACTGACTGTGCTGCCAGCCTTTACTCGACTCCCAACATCCGTGGCACCGCATTCCAGCTTTTTGTCTAGATCTTGTGCATCTGTCCTGCGTGCCTTTCCCGCACACTCTCTGCGTTGCAGTGTTGCGGCCACACGCTTGCGCTCGTGTGAAGCATGGCTGGTGAGAAGTGTCTTGTGCAATGACTCAGCAGTTGCTGTCGTGCAGACACTCGAGGATGCGTGTATGTTTCCTGTCATTGGTGGTCATTCGCAAGTGGTTATTGTTGACGGTTCAGTCACATGAGTGGAATCCTAGGTGGGACACCTCATGCACAACATGCTGAGATGCCGATATCTTCTATGCAGTTTGCAGCCCTGTTGCAACCGCAGGTCAACAACATGGAACACTGTGTGCTGTGCATGAGCGATTCGAATCCAATAGTACTTGTCTCATGATGACATGTCATGGCAGTTGGAATAGGAGTAGAAACCGCAGTAGCTGTTGACACATCCAATAGATTGGGGTGACAGCCTCGCTGGATCTATTGGATACGACACATCCTTGTAGTCATAACACTCCAACAGGATCCCTCAGTATGCCCCACGACAGTCTACCATGCTCTCGCTGGCCATGCTGTCCCCATCTCTCTAAGTTAAGACCTTGGTCTCGTTCCGTTCATGCCATGTTGTTCCTGGATGCAAGTGGCTTTTTACCTGTACACAAATAAGCACTTTGGGAGACATCGATCGCCATCTGATGGCATATGAAAGCCGTGCATGAAGTGTGCAAATAACCATACTGGCAGCTCATTGGCGGGAACGTTAGTCAACCGGTGGCAAACGTCCATGTCAAGGGGTGATCTGAGATATCTGTATTGATGGGTTTATTATGCAGATCTCGATCCCAGGAACTCCAGATTCCAGTTCCTGTCAATGGGTTGATGTCAACAGGGTCGATCATGTGCGCAATTGAGCGCGCTAACACCTGAAGTTCACGTGTTGCGAGGCGTGCATGTGTACACACGAGGATGTTTGCAATTGAGCTGCATAACAATCCGTTTGCTAGGCTAGGCTGCTCCTTCTGCGTTCATTGGGTGGCACAGATACCTCCAGCAGTAGTTGTAGTGACTTAGGACAACTTTTTTCTACATTTTTAGAGTTCATCCATGGTAGGTATCGTTCATTTTGCTTGGGAGGACGTGTTTAGCTGGAGGGCTACGTTTTGTGATGCTGAGAGTTGGTATTGTACACCTGCCATGTACATTGTCAACCAGGTTGGGTATTTATCAGGCAGCTCGCTGCCATGTGGACAAATGCATGCACATCTTGTTACGACGCGAGCAGCCTTGTAATCCCAGCTTCTGAGTCCTTCTGCATCCTCTGCTTTCTTCAATGGCCTGTGCACAGACAGCACCTGAATAGTGCACTGTGCAGGATTGCCCTACAAGGGGTAAATGCATCATCCAGTTGTGTGAGAGCACTTGATTGTTGCATACCACGATGTCGTGCGAATCCAACACTTCTGGACACTGATTATGGCAAGGGCTTGTCACATCTCGTGATTGGGGATGGCCGTGACATGCTGTGGCTGTTGTTGCTACCATTCACGGAATGATTCAGAACCTTGTCAAAGTGGTCAGGGCGGTCAAGATATTGCTGGAAATGCCTGGCATGGATTAATAGATATGCTAAGGTAATGTCACGTGGGCCACGTTTCTCGTAAACGGCTTTTTTTTGACAGAATAACCATGCCTCAGGCCGCAACAAAGTTGACACACAGTCGCAATGGTGTAAAGACCCCTTAGGATACGTCAGGAATAGGAACGAGCTTTGTGCTTGCGATAGCTCGTTGCAGATGATCACGTCATGAATATGAACCTCACTTCTTTCAGAAGTAGAATGTTGTTGTATGGAGTTGGAGAAGGGACAGGGCTTCGCTGGATGACATCCGGCGGATGCGCCAAACAAATGGGAGATCATTGCAATACGCAGGCGCTTATCTATGGCGGAACATGCATCTTAATGTGCAACCTTACCGGGTGATATGGGTCCAGCATGCTCAGCAATTGCACAATAGAGGGAGTACATGGGGTATTCATTCAAGGAGTTACATTGTAGAATTGCCGGTTCGACCGTGCCCAACGGTCTAAGCAATAGGCTAGATATACCGGTAGAACGACAGCAAAGCAACGTAAGTCTTATCCTAGGGTGTGTCCTAGGACAGTCGATGCAGATACGCCAAGATACTTTGATATCCGCGCGGGCCTCGCCCCGTCGCTGCGCGGATCTCGCCACAACGCCTCTTATGAACGCACGCAATCAGGATTGTACCATCTACTGCACGTAAATGAGCCAAGCTCGTGTCGACCTAGTTATCAGCATTCAGGACGCACATGCTTTGCGCGTTTTGGATTGGTGCTCACATTGTAACAAGCCACGTTTTTGACAGGTGCGCCTGAGCAGTGCTGAATGGAATGAACAATGATCATAAAGATTCACCAGGAAGTACGTCTGGCAGTTGCAGTGCTCAGTGGGTTGCTTTGTGATGCCTTATGGTATACCAAACCTCCACAGATTCTCCTGTAGGAAATTGTGACGCCGGACATCAGAAATTCGTAAACAGTCGCAATCTTCATCGGAGACACTCGCTCTGTCCACGGGGCGAGTGTCTCCGACTTGGGTTGCTGCACTTATCTCTTGGTGGGTCGAGTTCATGTTGAAACCCGACAAAATACGCATCCAAACTGCTCGCAGGCGATTGCGATGGAAAACAGATGATATGATCAATGTCGCTTGATTGCAGGGGCTTTGAAATTGGTGGAGTATGAAGAGCAGTTGAGTTATGTTCGTCAGAGATGCAGCGTGTCAGACGCGTCCGCATGTTCTGCGCTGTAATGACCAAGCTCTGGTCCAGGGATTGCACAGAGACATGGCAATTCTGCGTCTGCGAGCCAAGTAAACGTTCAGTGCGAGACATGCCAGGTGTCTGACATGATGCCTGAGGGGGATGGGCTTGCTCAACCCATGCATAAGTTCCCGGAAGGAATGTCCACTCGATGCCTGTCTGTGTTTGCATGGCTGCAGATGATTTTGAAATTGCAACAAGCAAAGGAGTGAGGTGCAGGCTATGGACGTGCTCGACATTGCCATCGTCGGAGGTGGGCCGGGGGGATTGTCGGCAGCGATCGCCATCTTAAAGGCATGCCCACAACTCAAGCTCCACGTGTTTGAGCGCGCGAGCGCGTTGCGACCCAGCGGTGGATCCATTGGATTAGCATCAAGGAATGCGTTTGACGCATTAGCAGCTATGGGCAGCTCGGTCTTACAAGCGGTCAAAGCAGCCGGCATAGAGCGCAGGCACATGATTGCAGCAGACATGCACGGCAATATCAAAGCAACAAAGTCGATACCTTCCTTGATCATTGCTTGGTACGACATGCAAACAGCGCTACTCTCATGTCTCCCCAAGGATGTGCTGTGCCTGAACAGCGAATTGTTAGAGGTGCGACCCGTTCATAAGAAAACCATGGCGTACTTAGCCAGAGCCACCTGTTGGGAATCAATCTTTCCGAGGCATGTATTGTTGCCATGATTTCAGGCTTCGAACAGCAGCCACTAACTAGCTCATTGTATCGGAGATGGTCGGGGAAATCTCCAATCGGATGGTCAAATGTCAAATTGCCTGTCAATGAAACCATATGTACCGCCCTGCATAGTGAGCTTGTTCTTCTCCTACCTCATTGCATGCGCTAGCTCCATGTTCCCTGAGCACGGCAATGCCACTGCTCAGGTCACACCAGTCTCAGTCACCGACTGTGGAGGGCTGCATACCATTATCTAGGTTGACGATGGTAAGTCAGGTTGGTCCAGGTACGCTCTCCTCACTGATTCCCAAGTCGTTCTTGGAGTGTTCAATGTCCATGAGGATGCGGTAAGGTTGTTAAAGGACACATCATCATCAGACGTGATATGCAATCCTCCACGGAGACATATTGCATATTTCTGACTGAGAAATGCGTTCACTCATGTAGCAGTGACTTGCCAGAATGGGGTTGACAAGTCATGCATTTCCAGGCATCGCGACCTGCAAATCACAGGGTTTCCAAGGCTGTCGTGCAGATGCATCTATACGAGTACATGCACATTCTCAACTAGGAAATATCTTCCAGATTTTCAATGCTACAATACACAATTCTAGTCTGATCCATCCTGTTTGCGTGTTACAGTCTCCCTGCAAGACTCATTATGTAGACAGGCCTTGTCCAACTTAGCCCGGCATGCGGATACACGCATGATAGCCCTGAGTCACAGGTGATTGTGCAGGTGGAGGAGGGTGATGGCCTAGTGAAGCTTCGGATGACAAATCAGGAGGTTCAAGCTCGCCTCGTCATTGGTGCGGATGGAAATCAGTCGGTTTGCCGAAAGTATGTACAGCGCGAGAACCACCCTCTCTACGTTGGTGCGGCCGTTTGGCGCTTCTTCCTCCCTGGCATCAATCCCTTTGTGGAGGAGAGCGACACCATGGTGATGACGGGCAAGGGCAAGCTCATGCTGATGCAGCCCACCAAGCGAGATGGCAAAGTCGTCACGTACTGCTCTGGTATCACCGGCTTTGATGAGAGTCGCCTGCCTGAGTTGAACCAGACCAGGTGCGGTGCTGGTTCTCTGTCGAGACGGTGTACAGCAAACTGCGACATCAATGCTGATCCGTGACTACTCGGTTGAGAACTTCAAGCTCTAAGCATCCTCCATCCTGAACCGAAGGGTGGTGTTACCATCACCTGAGGCAAGCGTACCTGGACCAGCCTAACGCAAGTGGCACGGGCAGTCTCCCTCATGGGGGTCTTATGAAGTCATGCTCGCATGCTTTGCTCTGCGTGATGGCATGTTGCCATGCCCGGCGAGTTTGACTCAGCAACATGAGATGAGATTCCCAAGTTGCAATTGGAGTTGCCAACGTCCATGCGGATCCGGTGAGGACGATACATCATCATCACTACATCACATAGATAAGAGCAACAACTAGTCGGCACAGGCGCAAAGCAGCGAGGTAAAACAACACATCATCATCGTTATCATGACAGCAGAGCTTGGGGGTGGCACAGATGCCCAAGTTCTTGGTGTTGCCAACGTCCATATGGATGCGGTAGTGTTGTAAAAAGAAACATCGTCGTCACTTGAGCCAACGCTTGTCTGCTTCCTGTTCGTTTCTGCGTCCCGTTTGTTCAGCCGTTCCTGGTGAGGGCCCAATATCGTCCTACGTGCCCTGCGGCTCTGAGTGCCGGTGAGGAGTATGAAACTTACATTCTACGCTTGAGAGGTACCGGGATGACATGTCACTTGTCTAGCTTCCTGCCCTTGCGCTCTCAGGATTACTCAGCTCAGGCTGACCCCGCGCACAGGTACATACAGCAGGCATCAGAGGACGCACAGGAGCTGAGCGCCAAGCTGCAGCGCTTCAAGGAGCAGTTCTGCGACTTCAAGGCCGACATGCTCGAGCACGTACTGCAGCATGCTGTGCCCGAGTCAGTTCTGGAGCACCCTATGTACGCACTGGATCCCCGTCACCCCTGGTCCAAGGGCAGGGTGGTGCTCGTTGGAGATGCCGCGCACGTCATGCCACCAAATCTCGGCCAAGGCACTCCTGCCGCGTTTGAGGATGCGGTCCAGCTTGCTGCCAGCCTGGCGGCACACGGCCTCACCGATGCCGCGCTTACCGAATACGAAGAGGTGCGATCCACCACGCTTGAGGCATTGATGTGGAGGAGCGAGCCGAAGCAGAGTTGAAGTTTGACGATGAATTCCCAAGCAAACTCCTGCTGTGCAAACAGGCGTTGGCGTGACGTGCTGGGGGCCACTCCAGATCGTATGCGGGAGTTGTTTGTTGAAATAAAAAGAAAAACGATGTGAGCACTTGAGACAGTTTACGAACAAGGCGAGAGAGTGCGTCACTTTCCAGTTGGAAGCAAGGAAGCGAAGGAGTTGCCATCACCGTTTCCTAGGAAGGGCATGGTCATCACACTCCGCGACAGTTAGGAAAGAGTGAGGGGTTCCAGATCCGCTCTGTTGCTGGACCAAGCAGAGTTTGTCAGGCTGTGCACCTCACGTTTTCCGAACGTGCATGCTTGCTGATGATGATGCTGTATCTTTTTACTATTATGCTATCTATTTCCTGCCGTTCTCTATGTGATGTAATGATGTATCGTTTTACGACACTACCGCACCTACATGGACATTGGCTACTCCAAGAACTACTTGGAAATCAGTGCTACCGTTGCCATCACCTGAGGCAAGGGTACCTGGAGCTTGTCCTGGGGCATATATGAACTAGGAAATGGCCGAACGCAATTTGGGGGCGTAGATGAAGGGAGGAGCAGGTTGCAGGCAAGAATCAACCCACGTTCTGGTACGGTGTACAAGAGACGCAGTCTGGAACGGGCATGAGCGCCGCATCAGTCTACCACCTGCTTCAGCGACATCTGGATGCACTTGCTCATGTGTCGTTGAGGTTGACAGATCGTTTAGATATTAGAGATGGCACCCCCTGCCGGCTTCTTGTCCAGTCACCCCAGCTCTTGTTCGCAATGGATTTGCAAGCCATGACCTATCCTTCTCCATTTGGTGGAGCATGTTTGAGTGGGTTTGCGGTTGTTTCTGTCCTCTGCCGCCTTGTTCTGTGAACTTGCTCTCTGACATGCACTCATAGTAACTAAGCCTTCAGCTCTGCCTCCTGTGGGGGATGCTGCATTCCTCCATTTAGGCGCGACATCAGCTCTGGCTGTCCTTGGCCTTCTTGTCAACGCCGTCTTTTTTGGGCTGTTCTTGGACTGTTTTGTTTCAGCTCTGCCTGCTTCAAGTTGCAATGTTGGTCGACTGATGTGCAGGTTAGGAAAGCACGTGTACTGCCCATCTGGGATGCCTCTACTGAAGGTGCCGTCGGCTACTACCGTGACAAGAAGGAGGAATGCAACCCGTTCGAGTTTAGCAGGGCGCCCTCGCCAACAATGCTGGCGGCCTTTCCCCTGCTCTCCAATTATCAACCGCCACCTCTGGAAGTTCCGTCGTGCATGTCGTGATTCTCAAATCGGGTTACACATGAATCAACCGTGTTTTGTATCAATGCATGGTGGCACTCCAAGTTGCACGTGGTGTTCATGCCCATGTGGATGGAGTATTGTTGTGTCACACACCATCATCACGGCACAGCTGCGAGGCAGACCATTTTCAGGTCGAGCCGACGGGAGAGCACGTCGAGGACACTGTTCAGTTTCCCTCGCTTGTGATCGATGGATAGGTCGCAGTTGATTAGCAGGTCTGACCAAGGCACTTGGTGCGGTGAGAGCTTGGGCTGTGCAAGTAGCGGAGGGTGACATGGTCAGTAAGGACTTGGATGAATTTCTGGGGTTGCTGAAGCGATGACGAGGTGCGGGGTCGAAGTGGTGGGGGGTGGTGGTCGAGGAGGCTCCGCAGGCGAGAAGTATGTTCAATCGCCACAAGGTGTGCTTCAGTGAGGGATCTGGGGAGAACGAGGCGACATGAGTCTTCATATCCCTGTCCTTGAGGGCATCGATGTGGACTGGCTCCGTGTCTGTCGGCTTCTCCTCGAGAATGCGGAGCTGTCTGTGGATGAATTCAAAGAGCTGCTCGACGGCGGTGCACTGTTCAGTCCGGAAAAGGAGTCTGCGGGCCACTATCTGTACTTCCTTGGGGGAGACGAACATGTCGTTGGAAGCGGTGAGGAACTCCCCGATGGAAGTAGACGAGGGTGTGGACAGGTGAAATTCTGGGGCCCAATACCAGGCCTGATCCCCGCGTGCACGCGTTGTCTCATTCAGTAAGCTACTAGGAAGTCGTCTGTTTAAAAAAGAAAAAACCCCAGGTCTATAAGATAGGCTGAGGTAACTATAGTGCTATAGACTTTGGTAAAGTATAGCACTTGCTCAAGTGTTATCCTGAGTCAGGAAGTCGCACGAAGTCAGGATTGTACTGTCTACTGAGCAGGCAAGCGCACCTGGGCACAACACTAGCATGCATTATATGTACCGTCTCACGAGGTTGACGCTAGCGCTCGTGTCACGAGTCGTGTCGCAAGGGCACGGTGCTTTGTCCAAGCACGCCTGCACGTAAATGTGCCAATCTCTTGTCAACCTAGTTATCAGCATCCAGAACGCAAATGCCTCGCACGTTTGGATTGATACTCGGGAGAACAGTGTAACAAGCTACGTTTGACAGGTGCGCCTGAGCAGTGCTGAATGGAATTAACAAGTATCACAACGACTATCACCATGACGCATTTCGAGATACAGCTGGCAGTGCTCAGGGAGTTGCATTGGGGATGCATTATGGCCGTTCAGCTCCAATAGATTCTCCTTTAGGAAATTGTTACGCCAGACATCAGGCATTCGTAAACAGTCGCAATTTTCATCGGAGTCTTGAATTGCTGAAATTGTAGATAAGTTATCCTGCCCGGTCGAACATGGCCAGATTTCACGTTGTAACCCGAAGAAATACGCTTCCGAACTGCTCGCAGGCAATTGAAATGGAAATAGACAATAGTATCGGTGTTGCTTGGTTGCAGCGGCTTTAAATTTGGTGGAGTATGAAGCGCGGTTGAGTTGTGTTTCAGAGATGCAGCGTGTCAGACGCGTCTGCATGTTCTGCGCTGGGGTTGCACAGAGAAGTGGCAATTGTGCGTCGTCAAGCCGGGTAAACGTTCTGTGCCAGACATGCCAGGTGTCTGACATGATGCCTGAGGGCGATGGGCTTACCCATGCATCAGTTCCCGGAAAGAATTTCCGCCAGATGCCTGTGTGTACGTGCATTGCGGCAGATGAATTGAACTTGCAACAAGCAACGGAATGAGGTGCAGGGTATGGACGTTCTCGACATTGCCATCGTTGGAGGGGGCCCAGGGGGATTGTCGGCAGCGATCGCCATCTTAAAAGCGTGCCCACATATCAAGCTCCACGTGTTTGAGCGCGCGAGCGCATTGCGACCCAGCGGTGGATCCATTGGATTAGTATGGAAGAATGTGTTCGATGCATTGGCAGCCATGGGCAGCTCGGTCTTACAAGCGGTCAAGGCAGCTGGCATAGAGCGCAGGCACATGATTACAGCAGACATGCACGGCAATATCAAAGCAACAAAGTCAGTACCTTCCATGATCATCGCTTGGTACGACATGCAAACAGCGCTACTCTCATGTCTACCCAAGGATGTGCTGAGCCTGAACAGCGAATTGTTTGAGGTGCGTCCCTGTCATAAGAAAAATCATGGCATACTTGGTTGCACCATAATGACTGAACCAGTGCCGTTATGTTCGACATACTTAGCCATAGCCAAAGACTATCTTTTGAGAATCAAACTTCCCATGGTATGTATTGTCGCCATGATTTCTGGCTTCAAACAGCATCCCCGAGCTCATTGTATCTGAGATGACCAAATAGGATGGTCAAATGTCAGGTTTCCTGTCAACAAATCCATATACAGTGCATGGTGTGCTTGTTCTTCTCCTACCTCATTGCATGTGCTAGCCCATGTCCCCTGAGCACGGCGATGCCATTGCCCATGTCACATCGGTCTCAGTCACGGACAGTGGAGGCTGCATACGAGTACCTAGGTAGATAATAAGCCAGGCTGGTCCAGGTACGCTCAGGTGATGGGAAAGGTAATACTGATTCCCACGTAATTTTTGGACTTTCCAATGTTCGTATGGATGCGGTAGTGTTGTAAAGGATCATCGTCATCAGACTTGAAATGCAATCTTCCACAGAGACGTACCGTGTATGTTCTGATTGAGAAATGCATTCACTCACACAGCAGTGATTTACCAGAATGGGGTTCGAAACCCATTTTTGTCCCTATAAGTCATGCATTTCAGGCATTGCGACCCGCAACTTACAGGGTCTGGCAAAACGCTGTCGTACAGATGCATCTATACGAGTGCATTTGCATATTCACCAGAACAATCACCGGATTCTTTATGCTAAAGTACACAACTTCAACGTAAGATCCATCCAAGCTGCGTGTTATAGTCTCCCCGCAAGACTCCTGATTTACACAGGCTTGGGCCAACTCAGCCCAGCTTGGTCTGGCTGACTCCGGCATGCGGATACACGCATGATAGCCCTGAGTCACAGGTGATTGTGCAGGTGGAGGAGTGTGATGGCCTGGTGAAGCTTCGGATGACGAACCAGGAGGTTCGAGCTCGCCTCGTCATTGGTGCAGATGGAAATCAGTCGGTTTGCCGAAAGTATGTACAGCGCGAGAACCACCCTCTCTATGTTGGTGCGGCCGTTTGGAGGTTCTTCCTCCCAGGCATCAATCCCTTTGTGGAGGAGAGCGACACCATCGTTTTGACGGGCAAGGGCAAGCTCATGCTGATGCAGCCCACCAAGCGAGATGGTAAAGTCGTCAACGTACTGCTCTGGTATCACCGGCTTTGATGAGAGTCGCCTGCCTGAGTTGAAGCAGACCAGGTGCGATGCTGGATCTCTGTCAAGACGGTGTACAGCACACTGCGACATAAAATGCTGACCCGGGCCGACTAGGTTGAGAACTTCAAGATCTACGCATCCTCCTTCCTGAACCAAGGGTGGTGGATCAGAAATTGTGTCAGCAATTGTGCTGTAAGGTGACCCAAGCTCTGCTCTCATGATAACGACGATGATGCATCGTTTACTTGCCTGCTTTTGGCCTGTGCCGACTAGTTCCTGCTCTTTCTGTGTGATGTAGTGATGATGATGTATCGTCCTCACCGCATCCGCATGGACGTTGGCAACTTCGAGTGCAACTTTGGAATCTCATCTCATGTTGCTGAGTCAAACTCGCCAGGCATAGCAACCGTGCCATCACGCAGAGCAAAGCATGAGAGCATGGCATCATAAGATTCCCATGAGGGAGATTCTCCATGCCCCTGCGCGATCGTTTTTTTGCTTCCCGACTTTGTGTCAGTCGTTCTTGGAGAAGGCTCGACATCGTCCTACGTTCCCTGCGGCTGTGAGTGCCGGTAGGGAGCATTGCAACCTACTTTCTACACTTTGAGAGGTCCTGGATGACATGGTACTTATTCAGCTATCTTGTCCACCTATTTGCCGATGCGCGCCCAGGAAGGCTCAGTTCGAGCTGAACCCGCGCACAGGTACATACAGCATGCATCAGAGGACGCACAGGAGCTGAGCGCCAAGCTGCAGCGCTTCAAGGAGCAGTTCTGCGACTTCAAAGCCGACATGCTCGAGCACGTACTGCAGCACGCTGTGCCCGAGTCGGTTCTGGAGCACCCCATGTACGCACTGGATCCCCGTCACCCTTGGTCCAAGGGCAGGGTGGTGCTCGTTGGAGATGCCGCGCACGTCATGCCACCGAATCTCGCCCAAGGCACTCCCGCCGCGTTCGAGGACGCGGTCCAGCTTGCGGCCAGCCTGGCGGCACACGGCCTCACCGATGCTGCGCTTGCCGAGTACGAAGAGGTGCGACACCCCCCCTCTCTTGAGGCATTGGCGTAGAGGAGAGAGACGAAGCAGAGCTGGAGTTTTGACTAATTTCTTTGATGAATTTCCAAGCAAACTCCTGCTGTGCAAACAGGACTTGGCGTGACGTGCTGAGGCCCACTCCGGATTGTATATGGGAGTTGTTCGTTTGAATGAAAAGAAATACGATTTGGGAACCTGTGATAGTTCATGCACAGGCGAGAGAGTGTGTCCTGCTCCAAATTGTAGCAAGGGCGCAAAGTGGCTGCCATCACCGTTTCCTTGGAAGGGCATGGTCATCTTTGGTACGGTATACAAGAGACTCTTGTCTGGAACGGGCATGAGTGTCTCATGAGACTACCACCTGCTCCAGCGACATCCGGATGCACCAGCTCACCTGTTGTTGAGGTTGACAGATCGTTCAGATATTAGGATGGCACCCCCTGCCAGCTTCTTGTCCGGTCACCTCAGCTGTCTGCAATGGCTTTGCAATCCATGTCCTGTCCTTCTCCATTTGGTGGATCATGTTTGAGTGGGTTGTGACTGTCCTCTTCCGCCTTGTTCTTTAAACTCGCTTCCTGACCTGCACTCATGGTAACCAAGCTTTCAGCCCCCTGTGAGGGATGTTGCTTCCTCCATTACGGCGCGAGATCAGCTCTGGCTGTCAACGCCGCCGTTTTTGGGCTGACGTACTTGCTTTGTTTCAGCTCTGCCTGCTTCAAGTTGCAAAGTTGGTCGAGTGATGTGCAGGTAGGAAATCACGTGTACTGCCCATCTGGGATGCCTCCACTGAAGGTGCCGTCGGCTACTACCGTGACAAGAAGGAGGAATGCAACCCGTTTGATTTTAGCAGGGCGCCCTCGCCAACAATGTTGGCGGCTTTTCCCCCTGCTCTCCAATTATCAACCGCCACCTCTGGAAGTTCCGTCGTGCATGTCGTGATTATGAACTGTGCCAGGTTATTCATTGTTCACTTGTATTGTATCAATGTATTGTGGCGCTCCCAAGTCACACTTTGCATTGTTTAATGTCCATGTGGATGGAATATTGTTGTAACACACACCATCAATATGGCACTTTCTGCAGCATGGCTTCATCGAGCTACGACGCAGAGATAAGTCGACCAATCATCATGTAGGGCAGATACCGTAACAATACCACCAAATGGGCGGTCACGGTCACGTTTTTCGTTTTTGGACTCGCCGCCAGGTTTACATAGAAACAATAGGCTGAATTTTCAGGTATGTATGGAAAAAATACCCAACACTTATGTCACGCTCCCAAACAGTTCGCC
>NW_028323863.1:0-25684 GCF_984573655.1 Nuphar pumila | reverse complement strand
AGGGGCTCCTATGGCAGCTCCTCAAGCACGGCGAGAATGGCATCGCATGGGTCATGGATACCCTCCCGCGCCTCGGCTGGCTGCTCGCAGTCGCCGAGGCTACAGGCAGTGCTGCTACGGCGCCCGCGGGGGCCGCAGCTCACCAGGGCGGCCTCGCCTCCTGGCTGCCCCCACGCATGCTGTGGCTGCGGCAGCGATTCGATGACCTCCTCGACACGTTGCACCTCCTTCACGGCCGTGACGTCGACGCCTTCGGCGCCGCACAACAGCTCCCCCCACACCTTGTAGCCGCGCATCGCCGCGACTTGGCTGCGGCGGCAAGGGCCGCGCCCGCCCCCTTCGCTCCCCCCCCCGGCCGGCCCTTGCCTGGCGCCTCCGCCGCTGCGGCGACGACCGCCCCGTATCCATCCCACCCTCCAGTGCGGCAGATGCGAGCGGCGCAGCCGTGCGCATCCGTTGCTGAGTCATATGCGCTGGGGCCACGGCAGCCTGCAGTGTTTCCGCGGCAGGGAGCGCATGACGGTGCGATGCCTGTGCGGCGTGCACACAGCAGCGCTCCGGAAGACTCAGCGTGCGAGGGCAGCTGGATACCGCAACCATCCCAAACTACCAAGCCTGTCGTAAGCGATGCCACCCGGATAGGTCCGGCTGAAAACGAAAAGAGATACGCCAGCCCAAGGAAGGCGGCGTCGACAACGACAAGTCCGGCTGCTTTACCCACCAGCAGCATGTCCCACCGGACACACTCCTCGCTTACAACACAGCCGGCAATGCAAGGCGCTACACATCATGAGATCGGCAGTGGTGATGCCACGGGCGGTGCAACGCTCCTCCAATCCAACGACAATTCATATGCAGCAGGTGGTGTTTCCGTTGCACCAGGCGCTAAGGCAGGGCAGCCCCTGACGAGCTGCTCAACGCGTGACGAGGCTGGCATTGTCAGTGCGCAGCTAGCCGCGACCCAGCCGTACAACACGCAAGCTGCCGAAGCGCCTGTCGCAGCCACGCAGCCCCTTGCACTGCCGCCTGACCACGAACTGGTGTTGAGTCATCCTAGCCGCTCCCCGCAGCCGACTGCTGGCCGGCGGTTGTCTGTCAGCCGCGCTGCCGCGTGCAGTGATGATGACGATGAAGTGGAGAGCGCGGCCCTGGCGCCCTCGCACCGCCTCGTCAGAGCGTCCATGAGGCCCTGTGCTGAGATTGCAGTTGCACCAACGCAACACACCCGCGGGGCAGAAGGGCCCTCACCAGCCAGCACTGCCGCACGGACGGGGGCAGACAGCACCAACTGCAGCACTCCCGCACTTTCCGTTGGTCCTAAACGCGCTGCGGCGTCGGAAAGCACCCCGCACTCGTCGAAACGTCAACGTACGTCAGCGCAGGATGGCCAGTTGGCATCATGCACCCCCTCCCTGGCTGTGTACAGTGCCCACCCAACCCCCCCCCCCAGCACCGTCTCGCTCAGCGGCCAGTCGCTTGCCACCTCGTCACTGCCCGGTCACAGCGCGCCGTCATGCGATGCCGCCACCGCCGCAAAGCCGCACGCACACACTGCATCGCAGCCTTCGAGGGACGATGGGGATGAGCGACGCCGCAACAACACACGCCCCCATGGGGTGCAGATGACAATCGAGGAGCATTGGCAAGCCGCGCAGCTTCGGGTGCAACAAGCTATGCCGTCGATTGCGAGGGAGCGTATCGAGGCGGTGTACTCTGAGATGTGGCAACTGTTTAAAAAGCATGGGAAGACCCCACCAGACGATGACACTGCCATCAGATGGATGGCACGCCTTGCAGTGCAGTGTCTTAAGCAAAGTACTCAGCATGACCGCCAGAAACCTGTTCCACAGTTTGAAAAGCCTGTGTGAATAGATGTACAGTCTAGTTTGTGTTTGCTTAGAACAGAGTTTTGCATATATGTAGAGTACAATAGATTAGTGCTTGTGCTGCTGTGTCGTGGATGATATTTCACTGTCGGCAAGCAGATATGCTGACATATGTTGGTGGAGGTGCCGATTCCAATCTATGCTAAGCGAACTATCTACCTCGCCGATTACGGGCTGCAATGGATCATGAACTGTTCAAGGCACAGATGTGTGTCGAGTTCCAAAAACGAGGAGTGCACTCCTTGCGTAGCTGTCGCACTCTTTGGCCTTAGAGCTTAGTGTTCGAATGGAACCTGCATGTGAGGCTGTTCTTGCACCCATTCTTGAGACCGCTTGCCGGGGAGAAGTGCATTCATGCCAGGGCCAGAATGGGCGTGGAACCCCAATTTCGTTCCAAACTGAAAAAAAAACTGCGTGTTCTGTTGGATAGTTGAATCCGAAAAATCAGAGGGTCTGACGAAACATTGGTTCATGCGTTATCCTTGATGTGGAGGTTGTATGCCGGGTGGCGAACTTATATTAATAAAAACTGACACTACGACATCCACTCGACGCCCGAAAATTACCGGGCTGTAGGGGTCTGGGAACCCCTGTTTTTCGCTATACCTGCTGATCCCATGGTTTGTATGGGGAGGAATGCGACGATGTGATGATGATGAATACTTATACAACTCTAACGCATCCACAAGAACATTGGAACAACTTGGAGAACTACTTGGAAGTCAACGTAGCCTGGTATACTGACACACGACCACTTTCCTTTCGCACCTGCCATTCTGCGCTCCGAAGCTCTAAGCACTTGGGTGTATCGGGAACCGGCCGCATTCATTACCTTGAAAGTGTGAAAGCTGAACAAATGTGTTTAAAGAAGGGCACCGCCCTACGTATACATTGTGGCAAACGTGTCTGAGTGACTGCAAGTAAGGTCAAAGTGCGAGAGATCCAGCCTTGTCTCAAGCTAAAGCTGCTCCCAAAGAATGCCGCCCTCATTATGGTGGCTTGCCTCAGCTCGACGTGGCACTGAAGCACACCGATGGAAACTGCTAACTATCACTTTAAAACTGCTATACAGTCCATATACCAAGCCGCATACATACACTGAGATATTCGCTCGGAGCAGGGTTTTGTTTAATCTCCTGCGGATTTCAGTTTTGACATTTCTCGGTGAGTGTGGCTACAGGGGCCAATGAGGCGCTCATTTCCACTAGCCTCGCCGCTGACAACCGCATATGCACTGTGTACTTCTCGTTGCTCTACGCGCTTGCTTGCGGCCACCCCACTGAGGCAAATGACCCCGCAGGAGGGAGCGCAGTTGGCGGGGCTGTTCTCATGGGGGTGTGTCGTAGTTGCATCGCCCTTCGGGGGATGCTGCATCCCTGGCTGTCTCGCCCGTCGTCAACGCCGCCTTCTTCGGGCTGGCGCATCTCTTTTCTTTTTCGTTTGCTGTTCATGGGGGTGCGCTTCAAATCAGTCACATTGGCGTTTTGCAAGCATCTTCGTCCAGTCTACCACAGGGCGTGCATGAGGCGCTGGGTACGCCAAGAGTGTAGTTCTGTGGGACGTAGTCATGAAACTTTGTTGGGCAGGAAGCACAGTACCGCTTGGGCGTCAGATAAGGCTGCAGGATCGGTTGCGAACAATACTTCACACCTGCAAGAAAGAAAACCAACCTCGTCACCCAGGGCAGGCATCCCTCGCAGCATGTGTGTACTTCGGCACTGTAAAGTGTGTCTTTTGAGGTATATTTGGTGATGATGATGTATCCCCTTACAACACTACCGTGTCCACATGGGCATTGGCAACTCCAAGAACTGCTTGGGAATCAGTGCTATCATTACCTGTGGTAGTTTTGGCAAGTTTTGAACGATAGGCAATGGGTATTGGGTCTATTGTGTCGCATACTCTACCACATGACATGAACGATCCCCGCACGGTTTGCATCTGGGTCTGTCTTTCGACGCCCTTGTACAAGGATACGATGTCAGAATTCACCCAGTGCTTCGCCAGGTTGGGTTTCGACCCCCAATATCGTCCAGAGTACTCGTGTATTATTGGGTACCTGGACCCTAGAAATCAGAACGTCTGGCGAAACAGTGAAGCAGTTGGGGCAGTTTCTGCTTCATCGGATGCCCCGAATCGACAACTAGAAGGTGGGCCCGTTCATGTGGCTCGTCTCCCAGCACATGCACCGACAAGATGCAAAACAAACGGTGTACCATCGTCGAACACTCACCGTCCATAAGAAGGTCTTCCACTCTCACGTGCGTTTGATGCATTGGCGATTGAGGGCGAGGCCTCGTCACACTCAAAAGAACAGAGTGTTAGCTTCTCCGCCAGGTGCAGATAGCTAACCAGCGTGTCAAGAACGATAGAAAGAAAGAAGTACGCCAGTTCCAGAAAGACGGCGTTGACAGTGGGCCAAAGACAGCCGGAGCTGGCCTCGCGACTCAATGGAGGGGTGCAGCATCCCGGGTATGTCAACAACAGTCACACCACATGTGGAGCGTGCCAAAGTGCCTATGTAACAACGGATTTCGCACCTTTATGGATGCATGGGATCTGGGGGGGTACAGCCTCGCTTCAGGAAGCTCACAACCCGGTGGCCGTTCGGTACGGGCGGGGCACCCTCCCTTGGGGGGGATGAGCGCAGTAAGGCTTGCCATTGCCCAATGATCCGTAACCTGCACCACGCAACTGCACTTGGCAGCACAATCTGGGAGCAGTAGATGAGATCACCACAAAACCACTTTAGGCGCGAGATCAGCTTTGGCTGTCTCGCCCGTTGTCAACGCCGCCTTTTTTGGGCTGGTGTATCTCTTTCTTTCTTTCTTTCTTTCTTTCACCACGACACAAACACGCCACCAGGGAGGGCCTCGGTTATGACAGTGGGTGAGAAAGCCTTGGCTGAACTTGCACTTGCGGACAGAAGACACACACATACTTGAAGACACACAACCCTATCACTAAGAAGCTTCCACAGCCGCGGTCTGGGCATTCTCGTCTTGTCTTCGCATCCGATCAGTTGGCGGTGTTTAGAATTACTTTGTATTGAGTCAGCTGGTATCTCTGTACACGCGCGATCACGGAGGATAGGTAGTGTGGTACCCTGAGTGGCCTAACATACATGTCCAAGGACTCATACCAGATGTCTGTCCTGACACTATCTCGAGATATCGCCTTTAGGTGCCATAAGAGACAATGCCACAGGAGACACACAGCATTGGAGTGCGGTTTTGAGAAAGTGTTTAAGTGAGGCAGGCAGCAACACCGATGGGTCACGGGACACACTTCAAAACTGAGTCTCAAGTTCAGAAAAAATGGACACTTCATTCGAGCACTTGATCAACGCTCTGAGATAACGCAGCAGGCAACCCGCGCTTGCGCACCAAAACAAGCGAAAACAAACGATAATCAATTGGCGATCACGTCAAACCCAAGAGGTGACGCGGTTGTCAGTGAGCCTTTACAGAGGGCTGCATTTACATGACTGGCCACTGGTGGAAAGACGAGCGTACCAGCAAAGGTACATGGTGGCGTTCCAAGCAAGCCGCATTCCTGGCAAGCCTGCGGCGACTCGATGTAGTTGTTTGACACCAGATAGCAGACCACACAGGCGCGCGGATTCACAACGGACACTTTCACCGCAAGGTTGAAGCCGAAAGCAACCTCTGATTAAACATCCACATCTATCCAGGATGATGGGGTTGGCGGAGCAGTTTCCGGCAATGACGTCCAGGCTCCCGATACAAAATTGACTTGAGCCTGAAGCACATGTATGGTTTAGTCAGCTTTGGCTGTCTCGCCCGTTGTTAACGCCGCCTTTTCTGGGCTGGCGTATCTCTTGCTTTCTTTATTGTTTAGTCCAGTGGAGTAGCTCTTGGCATGTTCATGGCCAATATAATATCAGACAGCGTCCTTACTCCGTCTGAGATAGCTTTTGACATACAGCACTGGGGACCATGCCGTTCTCAACGCCGCCTGTATCGGGCTGGCATATTTCTTTTTTTATTTATGAGACCCTATTCAGCGATGATAAACAAGGAAAATGAGTTGTTCGGGAATCACGCCATGTTCTCTTCGCCATGAAACACGGCAAGAGATGTATCGCGTTATGTGAGATACCCAGGGGGCTTCGCCTCAGGCCCAGGCTGGTTGGTCCGGGGAAGACACACACACACCTGAACAGGCGGCAAGATGGAGCAACAGACATCAGACAGGTGCAGGCAATGCAGGAAAGTGGCGCAGAAAAGAGTGTAGTTGCCACACATGAGACAAATCAACATGCTTAGGTCCCCAAGGTCCAGTATACCGTACTGCCGCTGAATGTTGAAATGGAATCGCAAAAATATGCCCGTTTGGATGTTTTTTATCCCAGAATTCCAGATCATTCTGATTGAAAGATAGGTATTTTTGCAGCTAACATAGTAAACATTCCTGATTACTGTACCTAAAGTTGCAGGAATTGAACAAAGATGAACAAAGATTATTAGCGTGCTTGAATAGTTCGCGGCAACACGGTGTCTTGAAGTGGAGATGGAACCAATCCAAGTAGACAATGATACGAAAATGTCATGTGGTGTACATGGGGGCAATTTCTCACAACCGTTTCCACCGGATCAGGGTTGATGCGGATCAGCCGTGCATGGAATATCATCGCGTGAGCATTTGCAGCCAGGCATGGAATTAAAATGCGTACCTATATCCGGGCAAAGTACAATTCCGTATCCGCATCACTCAGAACGACATGACTGGCAGCATACCTTGCCGCTTGCGCTCCTTCTGCCCAATGCATAAGCTGCTCTCCAATCCTCTATACCTCAATCACATCTGAACTCGCTCTCGGCGGGGAAGCTCGGCCACGAGAAGCGTGGGGGTCTATAAGGAGAATGCCAGGCGCTCGCCTGGCCCCCAGCTCTCAAACACAAAGTGCAAGGGTGGGTGGGAGGAACCCTCTACAGTTTCCTCAAGAAGGACCCATATAAAACACCGCGATGTGTGCAGACAGCATCGTGGCGCTTGCATATGAACACAGGGACATGTACTGCTACTGGCTGCCGTGATGCTTGCCTCGTCATGTCCCTTCATGACGCAGATACACCTGATATACGCTACTTGTATATCTACCAGTACGCCACACGCAGAGCAGTCTGCACATGTGTTGCATTGTCCTTTCAGGCAGTGCGAAACGTTGAGGTGGGGGTGTTGAGATGTGGGGAGCTTCTTTACGCACGTGTCTGGACATCGATCATTCAAGAAGACCGGAAAAGAGGTATGAGTGGCATTGCGGATGCATCTAGCTACAGGATATGAAAGCCCAAGCGCAGCAGTGGCCCATGCCACAATGCAGAGGAGCTTGAGCACAGTTCGCACCTACAAAATGCGGGCACACCAGGGTTGGAAAGACACATCTAAAACCATATTGCCTTGGATGTGTCTTCCTTGCACGTTGCTACGGGCACCACGGCTGTACCCACGCCCTCACCTCTTGAGAATGCTGCTATAACGGTTGGGCACATACATTGTAAGGCCGACCTACTGCCGCAGGAGAGGCTAGTACATAAGATACAGATCGTTGTTCTCTTCAATAGCTGTTCCCCCCCCAGTTCCAGGGCTCAGGAGGTTGTACTCCCAAACATTTTGGCAAACCTCACTCTCCACCCCACCCGAAACGCAGGAAGCGCTCAACAAATCCATTAAAAGAGTTATGATGATAAGTTGCTATAGTACCACTCCATCCCTTAAGCTGATTCTTCTTCCCGATCTCAACTTCGTATGGGTTGCGAAATCTCCCAAAGGAAGTGACGGGCAGTTTTCGGTCAGCTGTGCTTGATGTCCTTTCTTGCAGGGCACAGGACGACGAAGAAAGAGACACGTCAGGTCAGGCTGAGGTAAATCAGCCTAGTTCAGGTACGTTGCTTCAGGTGATGGGATTGGTAGTACCGGTTCCCAAGTTGTGCTTGCAGATGCAGGTGGGGATGACCGGGTGCCGCTTCATGGGGGTGGCGAGTTTTCTTAAGTTCATGCCTACAAATTGACATCTTTTATCTATGTGAACTTGTCGGCATGTCATACTGACAAGCTCGATTTCAGCTCTACTGCCGCCATGGTCACTTGCATTAGAGCGGGGGGCGCTTAGGTTTGTTATGCAAGGGTGACTGGCTACAAATACAATCTAGGAAGGTATGAAACCAAACATCTGCATGTCCATAGCAAACTGCATGGCCAAAGCGGTGGCGGTCGTCTCGTTCAAAACGTGCACCGGAGCCGGGGCGTGTTGGGGGTCCGTGCATGGATCAAGAAACATTGTGAAGTCTTCGGTAGAGTTTGTTGTGAGGCGGTTCGCATGGAACACCTCCTGCAGTGCGATGTGATGACCGTACCGGTCCTCAATGATCTCATGAATGCTTCTCCAATCGCTTCCCAAGTTCTCGGTTCGACCGATAAAGTCAACGAGGCACCGCCCATCCGGCGTGAACACGCCCGTGACCTGCTGTCGCACATGCATCTGTGGAGCAATGACATCCCACTCATACACAGACTCATTCATTGGGCTCTTCTTCCACGCGCAGCATTTGACAGCCCTGCAAACCGACTGCAGGACAGTCACATCCTTCACAAACTCCGAGAACGGCATGACACACTGATCCCCCGGGGTATCGTCCGGCAGTCGAATCCGGAGCTTCGGTCTGAACATGTTGTACGCGCTGAGAAGCCGTGAGATCGGGTTGCGGACCACCGTAAAGACAAAGTAGGCCTTCCAGATGTCCTTCGTGACTCCGTCTAAGTCGCCGTCAAGCTCCTCTTGCAGGCAGTGCTGCGGGTCTTCGCAAAAGGTCTGTGCAAGCAAGCGTGCGGTTGTGGTCGAGGAAGACTTTGTTTGACGGATCCAGATGAACTTGAACTTGTGGGAAATGAAGCCCTGCAAGAGGGTCAGCACTGTAAGTAATCTATGAATAATCGGCAAATAATCGGTGCATAAAAATATAATGAGCCCTAGGGCAAGGGCAAAAACGATCCGGAATGCCTCATGTTAACCTCACCTGTTGCCGCCCCATTCCTGTTTATATGGCCGAATTGACCAGTTCGCCGATCCCACAGTTGCAGCAAAGTTAGCAGCTCAAAGCAGTGACTGCGCACGGGCTTAAGGAGTCGGGCGGGGGCAAGGGATCATGGATCAGTCAGCGGCCGAAGCTGCGAAGACAGCGAGAAGGTCCAAGTGTGATGCACAGCGAGAATACGTAGCCTAGTTCGACCTTGCCGAAGAAATGCGCTTTAGAAGGTAATCACGTTACAATCTAGCTGCCGCATGCCTTGCAAATAGGGCCGTGCTAAATCCTGATGTGTACGTCACCTCAGTAGATCGCGAGCATGCCACTTTACATAGCAGCAAGGGGTACATCAAGACTAGTTTCAAACGCACATGAATGATGGTGTAGAACGGCACGCGTGCGTCTCGATGAACCCTACGACGCAGCCATGCCCGCGTCAGCCGATTGAAGGTGCCGTAGGACGCAACAGCTCGCTTTTGCACGCGCCCGTGCACGCTTGCCGCCGTGCACGCCGCCTGTTCTGAGTAACGCCACCTCGACTTGACGAGCTCCTGAGCCCGGTAAAACGCCTCGACGACGTTTTCCACCGCACCGGCTGAGTCATACCGGGAGCCGCTAACAAGTGCAGCCATCACCACCAGCCCAATGAGGAGCCTCATGGTGCAGTCATGCTTGCAAATGAGCCCTGAGCTGCGCCTGGATTCCCTCCTATAGTGCCTGCGAAGCCCCACCTGCAAGAATGTTGGTAGTTTTTGAAAGAATGGGAAGTCCTGTGCACAGAGTCCCAGTCACCCTGGGCACGTACACATGCGAGGGCCCAGCACTGGTCATGGACGTCAACTGAAACACAGCACAGCACCAGGTACAGGGCAGCAATTGGATAGAGGAGCACCGCGTAATGCTAGGAGCAGGAGCAGGGACATCGATCGGGCACCACAAGGCCTATTGGGCGATGCAACACCGCCCTGGAGCCAACACTCTTGCTTCGTAAATGAAAAGCGGATCTATACTAGCCGAGTTCAGATCTTTATACTAACTAGAACATTTTAGGTGAACCTACCCTGCAATAGTGAGCCATGCATGCCTCATCGTGACCCGGTTGACCCAGGACTGTTGTGGACCACGGTGTGGTATCTAGTGGCTTCCACCCACCACTTGCTAACCCTAGTTCCAACCCCACAAGCGCCTCTATGGCAATGAAAGTGAACAGTGGATCAGCACTGCGCTTCTACGCCTTCGTGGCTCGGTTCTGACGGTCGCTCAAGTGCGTTAATGCACAGGTTGATCACTCCACATCATGACCTGGACCAGCTCCTGATCGCTGACCGATTTCAGCCGGGCGAACGGTCATACAAACAGACAAGCTGATGACGAGTTCACCCAAGTCTTCTTAAATAGCGTATGAAGCATGGCGTTTGATGCTATGCGTGGCGCTTGTCCTTTCCACGCAGCAACAGGTTGCGGACTTGGAAGATAAGCTTGGAAAAACATCCAAGGTTTGATACCAGACCTGAGCCAACGAGCAGGAAGATTGAGAGCAGACTGAGTTGACTTGAAAGTGTGCAAGTGTTCAGGCTTTGTTCTGCCGTGCAAGCATTGTGTTAATTAACGGCACACGACCGACTTGTCAACAATCACGTGTTCGCTGGTACGCACGCTTAGTTCGAGTTCAAGTATGCAGATGCCATTCCAATATGTCTTGCTGTCAATTTGCGTATCGGCAACGGCATCTGTGTGTATGAGTCAGTGGTTACCTGAATATCCACCTGGGTTACTGTCGCACAAGTAACACCCTGCTGATTAGGTATCGCACACTTTCCGTAACATATACACTTGAGAAGCTTGCTGTTGGGTGCATATGAACGGATGAGAGCTGGCCGAACGCTGTAATTTGATGTAATTAGCATTCAAAACAGCGTTCAAATCGAACATTCAATCTGCGCACAAGGCGCACTCCGGAGTGCCACCCTGGTTTCTGTATTAGAGACGCCCTTTATTGGGTAGACTGGGTCCCAGCCTGCGAGACCCCTGTCCGTCAATTTGGTCAGACCCAGGGCCAGCTTTCCACGGATAGGAAATTGCTTTTTGGAAAAGTTGTGACCAGCGACAGTCCAAGCCTTGGAACACAAACGGCGCTTTAAAAAAAGTCTTGCGCAGGGAGCTTCAATGCAAGACAACCATGCACGTATTCGATGCAATGGAATACAGGCGTTTTCCTGAAGTGTATGAATGATGTCCATGACAACATCACCACCAGCTCTCAACAGCGGTGATCCATTGCTGCTACGCACAGGACTCTCTAGCGGATGAGATGAAATGTGGCGTGCTGATAGCCTTGTACTTCTGGGCAAGTGAATTGTTGAAATGGTGAGCTTTAACTCCTTGTGGAGGTCGCATGTGTCCAAGCTTTCTCACGCCAGATCAGCAAAACGCGATGACTTCTTACAGGTGTGCATTATATTTTAGATCTGCACGTGATGCACCCATCGTCTTTGTAGATGTGCATGCATCCCGTCGTAGGTGCAAGGTTTGTATGTAACAGTTGGTCGCAATGTTTCAAGCGTTCGACGACAATTCGAGCACTAGAAACAATAGGTCGCACAACTTCAATACTATCGTACATCATCCTACTCTCCTGTCAAGCTGCTACCCTGATAGGGTTCCTGTGGCCTCGAAGTAAACTTACTTGTGCCTGAACGTCGCGACGCCTCGATTTTCGGGAGCTTCTGTTCACGTCTCGTGCGCTGAATTGCACTTCTGCTGCCATGCTCTGTGGGATATATGAAACATGTGCGAGTATATGCCGATTCGGGTTTGCAAGACACCGGATATAGGCGTGCACACAGTATCTCCCTTGAGATAGTGAGCAGTTCCACCAATGCCATAGACCAGTCTGAGTTATTGGAAATGGCCTGTTGGGTGCACATGCGTTCAAGTGAGCACAAGGCAAAGTTCGTTGATTCCCAGTGAAGACAAGAAACAACAGATCATGGCCTTGGAAGGTCTCCGCTATGCATGCTGTAGAGGACCGTAGTCATGGGTTCTGTTTGAAGGAGCAGTGTTCATCAGTGGAGCCATTGAGCCTTCACACCCTCCTGCAGTGATGCTTGTGATGTCTGGGGCTGAGCTGCGGATATGGTATCCGTGTGGTCGGTTAGTGCTACCCGTGAGCTGGGAACGAGACTTGATACGAGCACATTTGAGACTGCATAGGTCAGGGTATGGTAGGTCAGGCTGGTCCAGGTACGCTCGCCTCAGGTGATGGTAATGATAGCACTGATTCCCAAGTAGTTCTTGGAGTTGCCAATGTCCGTGTAAGTGCGGTGGTGTTGTAAAACGATACTACATCATCATACCACCTTCTTCGCACTCATGATCCTGCACTGCATGAGCCCCACTGCTTCTTGTGATGCCCGATCGCAAATGTTTGCATAGCAAAAACCATCACACGATGCATGTCAAGTTGTGATGTCTCTGGGCTTTGGCTGATACCTGATTGGTGTTGCACAGAGCGTTGAAGCTGATATTTGTATTTTCTTGATGGGACTGACCAACATAAATCAAAGCAAAGCACTGTTTTGTCAGTGAGCGACCCCCTTGTTCAGCAGCTGGGCACGGTGGAAACCAGCAGATGATGTCCTAAGCTCATCTCCTTAGAGCCTTGTCAGCTTCATATGGCGTGTCCTGCTGGACTTGTGAGACATCATCATCTATGACAACCAAGCCATGGCTGCAGCCTCGGACCTGCTCTCCCGACCTGATTCGTTGTGTGGACTCCACATATGCTGGTGGCCAGCAATGCGTTCAACACAACAACTCCGCCCCATGGTCATCCATTCACATCACAGAACTTTACCCTCGCGTTGCAGCTTGTCCGTGTGCAGCCTTCTTTGTTGAACTGTTAACAGTGCATGTCCTTTCTTGCAGCGTACAAGAAGACGACGAAGAGGACATGTCAGGTCATGCTATGGTTAGTCAGGCCGGTCTAGGTACGCTTGCCTCAGGTTATGGTAACGGTAGCACTGACTACCAAGTAGTTCGTGGAGTTGCCAATGTCCACGTGGATGCGGTTGCGTTGTGAGATGAGACATCGTCATCACAAGGTTGGCCCGTGATTTGCCGTGGACTTTTGATTGTTTGTATGGAGACGGTCGAGCATGTACCGAAACAATACCAACAAAGGGGTGGGCTTAGGACTCGTCACCACGCTGACATAGATAAGGTAGGTCCAATTATCATGTGCATGTTTACATATGAAAAACGGCAACATGATGGCACGCTCTCAAAAAGCCTGGCCATTTGTTGATATTGTTACGGTAGACATTATTCGAGCATGCCAAGTGAATGGATCATCCCCATTCGCTATGACCAATGACTTTGATTGTACTTTGTCAAGGCCCGCCTGTGTGGTGTCTCAGTGGAGTGTGGTGGGCCCCTTCAATGGTCCACAGTGTGCCGTAGTGGTATTTCCGTTCCAACGATGTGGTACCATGTAAGTACCAGACCTGTGTTCGTGGTAGGTGTGAATTGCACAAGCGACAGGGAACTTAGTTACCCTTGCTTTCTTCGTCCCCTGGTAGTATGGATATCTGTCCCCTTCCGACGATACCATTGTGGGCGGGGGCACGTGTAGATTGAACACACCGTGATTCTGACAATTTGCGATTCACACCGTGGTGTACATGGGACTGCGTTTCCCTTTCCATTGGGTCCACCTCACCTGAGCCCACCTCACCTGTCTGAATCTGCCAGATGGTTCGGCCTCTCGCACACTATGATCCTGTCATGAAATTGAGGTCTTTGGGGGTGTCCGCCCACTCTGGCTACCGTAGTAAATTAGACCGATGGACGAAACTGCTGTGACGTGACATTTTACATTTCTTATTGTTCCAACTGTTTGGACTATTTCAGAAACGTGACAATGTCACATTCCTTATTTCCCCATCTTCTTGGACGAGCGCCGCAGGCGATTTTTTTTTTTGGGTATTGAACTCCTGGGGCTAGCCCAACATACATGGAAGAAATCGCACCAGTGGAATGTATGGCATGTCTTCAAGATGCGTCCGGACGCCTCTCCTGGGTGGACCATGAGTGGGAGTGTTCAGCGTAAAAGTAAGAATAAGCAAGTAGTAGAGACGGCATGGCTTCTCGAATGCTTTGGTTTGAGAACCAAAACATCAGAGAACCCAGAGGACGCAATGCCACGCCTAGTACTACTTGCTTACGTATTCTTGCTTCTGTATGTGTGTTACAAGCGACAGGGCTGGCAAAACAGGAAAAGTTCTTGCTTCTGCATTGTTTCCAGCACACCCTTCCACCAACAACTTGGCGTGCGCCTCGCTGCGCCAGCTATCCACGTGTTGCACACAAGTTTGTTGTCTAAGCTTTGCTAAACTCGTTGTCAAATAGTGGGCACTACCGCAATGACACTTGCCATTGCAATGACACGTGGATGTCATGCAAAGCCTTTGCCAAAGGTGATGCATTCATGGGCGCTTACCTTTAGCGCACCCTCGAGCATCCTAATTGTCACCAACAGGGGGCTGCAAAATTACGTGTACATAGGGAAGTGCCTATAATATAGGTTAGCTGACTGGTACCACCCATATGATGAGCATGCAAACGAAAGCCCCGTGTCTGTAGTTCTCTACAACATCCATTTCGAGGCCTCACGATGTGTAGTTCTTGTTAGGCACGCCCTGGAGTGCAGTCTACTCCGTGAACACTGCCTCTGGCACAAGCTCTTGAGGAGTGAAGCTCCACAAGCCCCCAAGCCATGTCAACCGACTTGGACACCCTCCCCCCCATCCGCACATGAAAACAAGAGCCTGTAGTGATGTTTCGTGGCTTCGTAGTGGCTGGAGCTTTGTTTGAGTAGGCCAAAGCAGTGAATATGTGGCGGCGCGTGATGGGCCACGTAGCGCTCCAGTGCAAATTATGACCCCCCAACCGAACCAAGAAAGATTTTTCAGAGCTTGTAAGGCCAGGAGCAGCGCATGACAGATGCCATGGCATTGTCGAATCATGGTAGCACTGGGTGGCTGCTGCAAGGGCTGGTGATAGATCTGGTAAACCCATAAATTTGGAGAGTTTCCCAGTTGTCACCCCCCCGCTGACAGGGCTTAGCTCAGGTGCAAGTGGACACGGTTGCTGATCAAGCCCCCAGCATGAAAGCTGTAGTACGTTGCAAGGGCTTTCCAATGGTACCTTTTGAGAGGCATTTGGGCAAGGGACGGCTTCAGAGCGTTCTCACAAAGATGCTTGGAGAAGCGAAACGCCACGGAATGTAACTTTCTCAATACGCATCCGATTGCAGATTTTTTTGTAGATTCGGATTCGTCTTGTTCTGCCGCCGTAACGTAAAGGCACCGCCTTGACTAAATCATTCGCCGTTTTTCAGACCATTTGCTCAACGTCTTGACCCTCTACGGGGGGTGTAACCGTCATGCTCCGAGACCCCAACTGATATCTCCGAAAATATGCCATATCAAGGGATGCGCCCCAGGCTCAAGACCACTTGATTTACTGAGCTGATTTGAACGAGCCCGGTCCCATTCGAATCCGTTGTGTGTGCGCTTCAAACTCGACGTGTCAAAGGCGTGATAGTTTCACGCATATGACGTCAGCAGCACGTGCGCGTGACTGGGTGTCATCAGGGTACACGTAATTTTGCAGCCCCCTGAACGTGGTCTGCAACGAAGTACACACGCGCAACACTTGTAAATCGTGCATGCTCGTTATTTACGCTCCATATTGCTGATCATATCGCGTTTCCCATTGCCTACTCTGGCACCACACACGCTGATTCAACATGAGCCTTGTGGTGCGTCACTGCCAGTACTGAAATATACCATGGTGCAATGAACAACAGGACCCATATGTATGTGCGTGAACATTGATTTTGTAATTCGTGTGGTGTCATTCTTGGCAGAATTTGCAGTTTTTTTCCAGAACTTGTGCACGACTGTAGTTTTGCGCTTGTCGTCGCCAGGATTTCTGCGAAATGCCCGCAATTGGGGTCCGGGAAGATGTACATTCTGACATAGTGAGAAACATTAAGCATTTGAAGCCACATATTTGAGGCGAAGGCACCTTCCAGCTTAGTGGTAGCGATAGTGAGGCGCTCACAGAAAAAACAGTGCGCACAGTGTGCGCATGCCTGTACACACTGCTGACAGTCCAATACCCCGTAACACATGCTTGAGTGCACACACGCGGACGATCATGCTTGAAGGTAACATTATTGAAGTTTCGTGATGCTTGTGCTTTGTTTGGGCTGGCCTTGGACGCTACACTTATGGCCTTGATAACAACCTCTCAAGGTGGCGGACTCCTGCGCTCGAGCGGCAGAGGTGAAATAGCGAACGAAACTCAAATGGGAATCCCGATGAGTTGACAGTGAAGGGGCCAAATGATCGTTGACTGTAACAGTATCATGCATTGCATGCATCTTCACCTTTTCCTCGTGATATCAGCCAGAGGGTGTTCAGGGTCTCCAATCGAGGGCATCTATAGTGTTTTTCCGTCCAAGCATCCCAAATGACGGAGTGTTTGAAGATTGAACGGTTCATACTTGCCAGTGATGCAGCATCAGTAGCAATTTCTCAACATTGCTGTTGTGCTGGGGTGCTAAAACCGTGTGTCAGGTCTTTTATAATAGGGAGGGGGTTGAGGTCTTTGAAGATACGCAACCTGCCTATCTCGGGAATCAGGCAACACGTGGTTACCTTTCCAGTCGCAATGCCTTGTTGAGTGAGGCGCTATACCACGGTAGTGGGGTACGTGGATTTGGGACCTGACAAGCCCCGGAACTCCTATCATCCCCCTCCATTTACGCGCGAGATCAGCTCTGGCTGCCTCGCCCGTTGTCAACGCCGTCTTCGTTGGGCTGGCACACTTTGTCTCCTTTACCTCAGAGCCCATTTGAAATGTAACACTATATTGTAGTTGACACGAAGGCCGTTGCCTGATGCTTCACCTCTCATTGTGTACCTGCCGCATCTTCACCGAGTTATGCAACCTCTCGTATCAGCTAGCGTTGGCTGGTGCACTGACAATAAGATGTTGGTTTGTGCTGACCCCTGCAAGCAAGCCAGGTGGAAGATTGGGTGGCAGCCAGCCTAGAGGGAGTTATGATGCCCGCGTACGAAAGCGGGACTGTCTTTTTGCCTCTGATGACCTAGCTGCAGAAGACTTTTGTCTTGGGTCCGACTCTTATGATACACCAAGAAAATTGCCAGACTGGCCCTGCGTAAGTGCTTCTACCGAGGTACTCTAGATTTTAGATAGACTGCAATTAGTGATTCTGTGATTCATCTGTGATGCGCCTGCTTGCCCTTCTCGCATGCGTGCTCGGATTGCATGGTCGCCCTTCAGTGGATCTCGCAAGGCTTGCCTCAGGTTTGTATATCGAGGTACCGCTGAGCTTGAAACAGATCCGCTGATGCTATAAATCCAATCAGTGCCCACCTTTCACATCTGCGCATGAGACCAAAGCGCCATGGGTACGTTTCCGTCGTCGCATCTTGCGGCGCCGGGGGCCAGGCGTGATCCCCAATTGTTTGATTATTTATAGCGCATCTCTGAGGAACTGATGCATTGCGCACAAGCTAGCTACAACTGGCATCGTTTCCGATTGATGACGATTATGCTAACAGCGCTACCGCAGTTACATGAACATTGGCAAATACTTCGGAACCAGTGCTACCAGCACCATCACCTGAGGCAACCGGAGCGAGCCTGACTTGCCATAGCCTGGCCTGACACACCTTCCGCTTTGTTGATTGATTGGTTTACTACTCAGTACGATGCATTTACAAGGCTAACAAGGTATTCTAATTCACTGACAGTGTGGCGGCACTGCAGCAGTGGAGTATTGGGTTCACATGGACAAGGCAATCACAGGCTTGAAGCAAACAGCGGCCCACTCCTGTTTCGACACATCAAAGCACGGAAAACAATGGTGTGCACATCACTCTGGTTCTGTGCTGATTGTCACTCTCCTTAGGCACGAGATCAGCTATGGCTGTCTCGCCCTATCCTCCTTTCATTAACAACTCACCCCAATTCTTGTGAACGCTGCCCTTTTTGGGCTGGTGTGAAGACAAGGCTAGAGATATGCCAGAGAAGTTGGTGTTAATAACAGGCGCGACAGCCAGAGCTGATCTCACGCCTAGAATGAGGGATGCAGCATCCCCCACAGGAGGAGGCAACTTTGGGCAAACTTGAAAACGTTAAAAACGTAACCATGTCACGTTAAAGCTGATGGGACCAAGCTGACAGTTGCGTTGTCCTGAACAGTGCAACCTGCGAGTCCTCAATGCCTCAGACTGCGTACTGAACTGCACCTAAGCGTCCAACCCAAATCGCAAAAGTATGCCTGTTTGGGAAATTCCCAGCCAAAACATAAAAAATGGTCTTGACTTCGGGATTGTAATATCGTTAAGGCAGATATGGAATATATTCATAAATTGTTATACCTACAGTTCATTGGTTTCTGGGCTTTGGAGTAAAGATTGAATACTAGCATGTTTGAATAGTTAGCGGCGATGCGGTAATGATTTGGAGACAGCAGTGCAGGCCATGGAGAAGCACTGACTGAAAGCTTTGCTTTCGCACCCCTCAAAATGAAGTTTGGGAAATGTTGGATTAGTTTGAACGCAGCCAAATGTTGAGAGGTGATATGCTTGCTTCAAGAGCACCTTGTCTAACCGTCAGTGTTAAGGGCACACCAGAAAATAGCTGGCGTCGAACCAAGTTTTGAACGCATGACCCTTCGATTTGAACGTGGCAGTCCAATCAGTCGACCATAGGTTTCACGCTCCTAACAATAACAACTCCTGTCTTGTCTGCCAGCCCGGGCACCTTGGATACTGCCTTTGCAGTAACTGCTGAGTTCTTGACAGAAAGGCCTCGAGTAACACAAGACTCGAGCTAAGAATCAAATTAAGAATAAACAACCAAGGCAAACTCCTAAGATGAAACCCTCTTTGCCATGTTCGGCGGTGGTACATATACGGGAGTTGCCTCCCGAGCATCCCAATCCGGGACCGCACGTTTTGACCTCTGGCCTCGCTGACATAACACTGACTCAAGGGTTCGTTGCATGGCTAGTTTGTTACAACTTGTACTGTACCCTTATCAAATGTCCATGTAGTGTTGTAAATAGATACTTGTACTGTACCCTGACAAGTTTCTGCTGAAAGAACTAATTACTTAGCGCTAGCTGAACGATACATGCTTATGACTGAAATCAGAGCACCAACCTCATGTCTGCAAGCTTCGGGGTACCTTTCCACCCTTCACTAGCCTTGAAATTGCGACCCCAAACCATGTAAGGTCTTACATGCTTCAACACCTGTGGCATTCCGAGGTTTGGCCCATGCGAGGTCACATGTTTATTGTGCAGGGATTCTTAAAGGCGTGGCATGCCGGCGCGTGGCTGTTTGCCTCCCTCTTTTGCTTGGCTTCTTCCCAGTGCCCCGCAGATAGCCCTCCCCAAAACCCTTGCAAAGAAGCAAGTGGTGCGCACTCAGCCTCATCCATAGCATTGACATGGCCGATTCATTTGGCCCACCACCTTGGGTAACGTAGCCGTAACACTGCCTCCCAAGTATGTTTTGGGGTGTCAATGCCCACATGGATGTGGTAATGTTGTAAGCATACACACCACTATCATCTGGCACTCGTCCTTGCTTGTGGAATCAGATGATGCATCTTTTTACAACACTAGTGCATCCACATGAACATCGGAAACTCCAAGAACTGTCCGGGAATGCTTAGATCAACCAACAACGGTGATGTAGCTGGCTTCAAAAACTTATGCGCAGGCACTTGATCTCTGCTTCTGGCAAAGCACTGTGCCCAGAAGTCTTCGACTTTGTAGTTTTCAGCCCCATTGCAGACCACTCACACGGCATGCGATGGGACGCCTGCACATGAAACTTAAGATAGTGAAGACTGCCAGCATTACTCTTCTGCCTTTTCACCAACTTGAGCTTCTACAATGGACCTGTGGTTGGGCCCAGGATGCGACATGGGTACTAACTATGAAGGGCCATCCGTCTGAAGGTGAAAGGTCCATTCTCGCCCGTTGTCAACGCCTTCTTTGGGCTGGCGTATCTTTTCTCTGTTCCATTCTCGCACTCAGGAGAGGTTGCTTTGAGAGTGGGAGAAAAAAGAAAAGTGTTGTTACACCAGACAACCGTAACCGGCTTCGCCCTTGCCCAAGGGGCTCTTTGGCTGGCAATAAAGTGCTCATGGAATGTGTGTCGAAACTTAAATGGGAAGACAACAAGACACGAGATATGTGTCCAACGAAACGTTGTTGCACGCATGTCATGTGACGACTGCGGGTAACACCGCAGAGGCGTAATGCATCCTCACATTCAGGAGAGGCTGCTTTGCATTTCAGGCTTCAAAAAACAGCTGTTGCCCTCTCCCCTCAAGGCCACAGTTTCGTGCCACAGTTTCATGATGGAGGAGATGACAAAACTAAGAACTAGAATAAATAGGCCAGCCCAAGCAAGAAGCGAATGACAACAGGCGTTTCATGATGGAGGAGAGATGATGTGATTCCCGTTTTTGTTCTCACAGGCATCTTGCGCTGTTCTCGTTTGGTGGAAAATGCGTACATTCACCAAAGAAAGTGCGTCGCCTGCGACACATCAAAGAGCAACTATGTTGCAGCTGACTCTCGTCTCGGCGCTAACAGCGCGAAGTGCAGCCCATGCGGTTCTCAGGGCAAGCCCCCTTGCACAACCTCAGGTGCGGCACCAACCTCTTTAGGCTTGAGAATGCAGACACACCTGCGTTCATCCTATCACACTTGCGCTCGTCGAGTGGGTTATTAGGGCTGAGACAATGGACCGATCACGGCAGCCTGATGTAAACGGTCTTCAGCATGTGATTGGAAACTGGGCCCCTTTTATGGAACTGAATGTTGAGACTGTCCCTGGCCAAGTTCTGGCACAACGTGAAGTTTTGGGCGCGTGTAGAAATGAATGTCTCCCGGCCTTCCGTACACCTCCGTAGTTGCATCGCCCTTCGGGGGAAGCTGCATCCCTCCATTTAGACGCAAGATCAGATCTGGATGTCTCGCCCGTTGTCAACGTCGCCTTCTTTGGGCTGGCGTACCTCTTTTCTTCCTATTTTTCAAGCACAGTCAGCGCGACTGGTTTAAAGAGCGCATGAGCCTCCGTGGGTGGCAAGCACCGGTCCTGGCCTGTCATCTAACTTGCAGTGCGCCCCTTCAGCCACGCGTCGGGTTTCCCAATAATTTGTGTCGTTTGCAACCATACACGGCTGTGGTGGTAAGGAACTACTACAAAACTGATACGAACACTTGTCATCAGAGATATGGATGTGAGCACTGGCCATGCGTGTGCAGGTGTCCCACGATGCAACATCAACACCAAGCAGTACCTGGGACCCAAGCGGCAATTGCGTACCGTGTAACACTGCCAAAAACTTGTACGACGCTTCGAGCAACCCGATGAACCCGGCTTGCCGCCCCTGCGGAGCAACGTCCTTGCCCCCATGCAAGACGGCTAGTGGTGCGCGACTCGCACATGGCAGTCTCGGAGACATCCATTTCATGAAAACGCAATGCGGACACTATGGACGAATGTCCCCACCTTTGCTTATATGATTCATATGCGTGAGGCATGTAGATTGCTCATTGTCTCCAGGGGCACATCGTGATGAACATCTAAAGCCGCGGTTTGTTACAGGTCGACCCTCTGTGCCTCGAACCTTTCTCGTGCTTACATTGGCGCCGACGGAAAGTGCACAAGCTGCGACAACAAGAAGAACAACTACGACGATGGAACAGCAAGCAGTGATGCTTCTTGTACCCCTTGCGGGAAACTGGGACAGCCCGCCTGCACATCAAACGGTGGGTGGTCTTGAAGTTGCCAATGAACATTTGGATTCGGTAATGTGGTACAAAGGAAAATCATCAGTATCATCATTACTCCTTGCAGTAGACAGTGCATAGGCCCACATGAGATGGCACAACCACTTGGAAATTGGTGGTAACCGTTAGGAATAAGGAAAACAACATGATGGATTTGAAAGGGAAGTTTTCAAGAGCAATCCAGTTAGATCAACCACAGTAATATTGAAAACACATGTTGATCAGGCTGTGTATGCAGGATGATGCAACTCAAATTGTGACTCTCTCTATGCTTGCAATCCTGCTAGGGCGTCTGCTGGGCTTGCTGGGACATGTTTGGATCAGTTATGCCGTGAAGATGCTTGTTCTCTCCCAAAAGTTACACATGCCTGGAAATTCAACCTAATTTCTCTATGTTAACTTGTTGGCGAGTCCAATGCGTGACCGTGACTGCCCGTTTGTTGGTGTGTTACGCTCTGCTTACCTTAACTCACGGCAAGCTGAGTAAGAAGATACTTTTGTGGCGCCTTGCTGTCTTGCGCGATACCGCATCATAAAGCAGGAAGGCATGGCTTGAACCGGATGCGTGGATGCAGTTGCTCAGCAACGGGGTATGTTAACAGTACCGTTATGCAAACACCAGTATCGATGCTGGTATGTTGGCGCCACATTTGCGACAACACCGGATGGCACTCGAGAGCTATGTTGGCAGGCCCATAATTGGTGCAGCGCACAGTGTTTCGCCAGACCCTGTGATATTTGGGTCCAGATGCCAGACAAACCCCTTTTTTGGGATGAACCTGGTGGTTGAAAATCTCCAGGCAAAGCACTGGCAGCACGACATTGGCAAGTCGAAGAGCACAAGGACGACTCACCTGCAGGTGTCTGTGTGAAACACCTTGCCAAGACTATTCGTTTGCATACAGGTGTCCCCCCATGTGATGTAACTGACAAACTGTACAAGAGCAGTGGTCTGTGCACGCTGTGTGACACAGCGGTTGCAGTACCTGTACAGCCCTACCCCCCGCATGTCTCCGACTTGCGTTCCCTGTGGCTCAACAGGTCAAATTCCTGTAAGACCACATCTGGTGCGTGTCTCTTGGCTTAAGAAAGTTCAAAGCAACGGGTATCACATTTGCTGCAAACTGTATGAGCCTCTGTCGCGCTCCAGAACTAGGAAAGTTTGACTGATTGATAGCTCTTTCTTGCTGCAATGGGTGGTGATGCATGGCCGTTCTTAGTTGGTGGCCTGCCTTGATAGGTTGATTTTGTAACAAATGGGACCATCAGCGCCCGCGTTTAGCAGTTGCATCTTGTGTACTGCCTTTTGTTGAGCACCCAAGCCAGCCAACTTGGAGACAAGCTCTCAAATGCGAAGGCGACGAGAATGCGTTTGAGAAAGGGCTTGACAACAATTTTTTCCAACGAGAGACAAGTATAACTCCCAAAAAATGAAGGCTTTCATCTCATCGCTATTCTGGCTTGCAATCAATTGGTTGTCAAAGTGGTATGCCGCCTCACATGTTGAAATCATCGTATGACGATCCGCTGGGGCTCTAAGCCTTTAAAAAGTGTACGTCTGATACCATAAATGACTGTGTCGGTGCTGATCTAAGACATGCGACATCAATTTTTGCACAGACATTTCATGATTCCTGATTGATTGATTGATTGATTGTGATGAGGTCCCTCTTCATGCAATGTCGAGAGCAAGAAGCATTGCAATGAATATGCCAAGGAAAAGGTTGGCTTTGACAACAGGACACCTGATCTCGCGCCTTAATAGAGGAGAGCAGTATCCCTTAACAGGAGGCGGAACAAGAGGCGTGGCATGATTCCTGGTTGATTGATTGGTCTAAATAGACTTGTAATGTTGAGTGCATGTTTTGCTGCAGGTGTACCATTCTGGCTCCCTGACATTAAGGTTGCCCTTTCTCGGCCAGGACAGGAAGTGCGCTGCATGCAACACTGCCACCAATAACTACGTGGCCGGAACCCCTAAACTTGGTGTCGCCAGTGCCAAGTGCACGACTTGTGGCACAAAGGGCAAGCATGCTTGCTCTGCACCAGGTATGAAGTGGAGAAGGCAATCATGTTTTATTTCCACTTTATTGCTTCACAACTGCATCTGCAGCAGGTATAGAAAGACACCAGGATGTCTATCAAAACAGGGCACCATGGGCACTACTTGGTCGAACACACGAATTGACCAGAAGCATCACAATAAATGGCTGCAAGGGTACCTCAAAAAGGTACCCAAAATCTTCGTTGTCCGAAGATGTCTCCAAACCATCATTTTCAGAAAGAGATACTTTACTCGCCCCCTCTTTAACAAATTCCTTGACTTCGTAGCCTTTCACCTTGTTGGGATCCTTGTATGTTGTCGGTTCTCTAGACACAGTAACAGATTATGTCTCACGGTATATTCTAGTGGGGGGCAATGTTGCTTTGCAGTGTGGTATGTATGTTGCCCCCTCCAGCCTGAGCAATGGTGACCCAGCTGTCTAATGACAGCAAGAAAGAAATACGCCGCCCTGCCCCCCTCCCGCAAAAAAAACATCAGCCCCAAAAAGACGGCATTGTCAAGGGCGAGACAGCCAGAGCCCAGCTGTCTAGGTGACATTTGGGTATCACACAAAATATTGCAGCATGCGACTGGGTGTTAGTGTTGTAGCAACTCGAAAAACGCTCTGAGCATTGCGCACAACCCTGGTTGCGTTTCAATCTCTCTTCACATGTCGGCACCTGGACGCATACACCACACAACAGCATGCAAGTCTACCAGCATCAACAGCAGCCACCCAGCATCCGGCTGCTGGCCGTTGCTTGAGCAACCATGTAGGCGCGTCCATTTCGGCGCGAAATCAGCTCTGGCTGTCCCCCCGTTGTCAACGCCGTCTTTTTTGGGCTGCCGTATCAATTTTGATTGAAGAATCCATGTGCACTTGCAGGAGTAAAGCAGTGTGATACAAACGCAAAGCTATACCCGAGTAAATCGGGGTCTTGCTCATTCTGCGACACAAGCAGCCAGTACCTGTACGACGCGACCACCAACCCCATGAAGCCAACATGCATGGCTTGTGGCAAAGATACCATGCTTCCCTGCAAGCAGGCCAATGGTACGCCGCCGTTGTTGTGTTGTATAATCTGTACCGCAGAAAAGGACAAAGGCATGACCAAAGAATGTGCAGTACACAGTGTGTTCCGTGACCACTGCTTATCGATGAAAGCGCCCCGTGAACCAGAATGGTTCTCAAGATATGTTTGGACACACAGTGCCGAATCGGTGACTATCTTTCATAGTGATAACGGGCTGTCTTCTCGCCTGTTTCAATGCCTGCCTTTGTTATTATTCATAGTGGAAAAGGACTCCTGTTAATTACCTGTCCCATCATGATGACTGTTTTGTCATAGGAAAAATCAAGCTGATGGTAATGAAAAGAAACCATAGTTGCCTTCCTTGGGACTGTTTCATATTGATAAAGAGACCATGCCATGTCGCAGAAGTCCCGCACTGCGCCGCCAGGGACGTGCCCAAGGGGCTTCTTCGGCCTTATGTCCCTTACTTCCGTGTTATGTGGTTCTGACAGTGTGACGACGCCCACGGTAAAGTTTTTCACAGTCTCAATGCAAGTTGTGGCATTGCAACGCTTGCCTGCTGCCCATGCTTGTCGCATTCAAGCTTGCTGAGTGCATGTGGTGTGTCACCTGTAAGCTGTCCAGGCACGCAGATGCCCTGGTTGTGCCATATAAGGAGGAACTGATACACCTTGATTACTAGTGCGGGATCTGGATTCAGATAGCTTGTGCAGTTATCGTGATTTATCATTACTAATACGCTTTCAGGCGTATCA
>NW_028323862.1:0-25705 GCF_984573655.1 Nuphar pumila | reverse complement strand
GTGGCCCTTGTGTCCTGGCATGTTGTGTGCTCCAGTATATGCAAGCAATGCAGGAGCGTTTGCTTGAGCAAGGAGATTTACCACAAGGGGTGAAAGGAAGTGGCACGGTAACAGTGCTGCTTCCAAGAGCACGCGGAATGCACTTTGTTCCAAGCCCATGGTCCATCTATTCATGGGCTCCAAAGCGCACTGATTGTGCCTGTCCAGTGATTGTCGTGTAAAGTTTGCCATCGAAACAGGGATTGCTCGAGCTCCTCTTCGATACATGTATTCAGAAGCGCAGTTTGCGCGCGACAAAGGCGATAGGTTCCACCACAAACAACAACCTCCCAGTGCGCCCTTCCAAATGAACATCTTTTGAATTAACAAACGCTACATGCTAGCAATGGTCTCGTCCAGCTCAATCGCCAGTGTGCAATCGGGCAGTTGTGGTGTGACGGTAAGCAAGGAACGAACAACACCGGCCAAAGAAACGCACATTGTCGTAGTCGAAATCTCCATCGTTCATGCTTCTGTCGTCCATTTCATTTCCTAATAGCCGAAAAAAAACTGGCTATGGGCGGAAACGAGCTGATGGACACAGCCAGGTGCACGATGTCAAGGTAAAACAAGGCCTGAAGGCGCAACTGGATGGTTATGTGAACCTGAGATTGCGATGAGTGCTAGGATATGAGCTTACCCTATCACAATACTCAGGGAACCCGTCCCGACGGAGAGGGGCACTATCGCGTTATTAGCCAAGGTGCCCAAGGACAAGGCGGACCGATGACGATACATGGAAAACACTCAGCATTTCAGCATTATTTAAATTTCCTTATATCTGCTCAGCTGCAGTCTGAAGGTACATGAATGCAGCGGGCTCCTATCTCTGGTTCTCGGAGATGATGTCTTGCGTTGGCATTCCGAACGTATTGTGACACTGTCACAAAGAACCTCATTCTCACAGTTAAAATCATGTACTCTAATGATACAAATACTGGAACGGTTGCGTTGGTAATGGAAGGGCCTACATCATTTGCCTGGTGTCGAAACTCATGTCACCATGGCCACTGCAGCTCGCCGTAAGGTGTTGATACAGACTGACTTACAACACGCTCATGTCGCTGCACCATAAGTTGCATTTCTAACGAAGGCATTGAAATATGGGATGCTTTGGAGGGAGTCATGACGACGACCCGAAGGTGTGAAATCAACTCTCTGGGTTGGTTACACCCAAGGTTGCGTGGAAACTTTCCTGTGTACGTGCTTCGAAGGTGCATTGAATGCTTCTTCAGACGCAATTAAATTGGTCGAAATGTGAAATGCCATGAAGCTACAGCACTGGGATGCTTCCACGCTTGCGTCGTGCTCTCCAGTGTCTCTCCAGCTCATCGGACAGGCCAAGGTTCATGCCTGCCTGCCCTTCGTCTTTGATGTAACATCATGCGCATGCACAAGTGCAAGTTGTCCTTGGGTGGACATAAATGCATTCGTATTGAAGATAACCTCCATGGCAAGTATACTTGTGTTCTCACAAGTATACTTGGTCACAAACCCTGATTGTAGACATGCCTCTTCGAAGGGGGATACTCTGAGGGTCCTTGGGCCAGATATGTCCACACCACAAGGAGAGCAGTGACAGGATCAAACGGCAAGGGTTTGCAGCCTCAGTGTTACATGTTTTCTTCTATATCGGCCCATGCCATCTGATGGACCTTGATAGGCCACCGAGCCGGGGTTTGGTTTACATGCACTCCTGGCTACAAGCTGCATCAGGCCGCACCTGTAATTACCCCTGGTATCTCCAGGGTGCGTAAGTAAAGCTTGGTACACAGTCCCGAATGATTGCGCTCATGTTTCCAAGAGCAGGTCATTCATTGCACACATGCAGCATGCCAAGCCTGGGCACGCCAGTTAAGTGGACCCATCAGGTAGGATGATGATGTATCCTTTTACAACACTACCGCATCCGCATGGACATTGGCAAACCAAGGGGTACTTGGGAATCAGTGCTATCGTTACCATCACCTGAGGCTAGGAATATGGTACCAAGCCATATTCCAGCCTCGGATCCGCGCCTTGCGCATTGTTTGCGACTGACATGTAGAAATCAAGCAATGGAGCAGCTTGCCAGTGCTTTGCCAGAAGAAGTTCCTCCTCCATTTGTCTTCACAAAATCCATGTATTTTCAGGCGTCTGGACCCAAAAAACACTCTGCCTGGCGAACACTGGTGCTCACATGAGCAGAACAGAAACTCAGATCGGCAACACCAGCCCCCCAGGATTCGCAGCCAGAACATCCGCCATGGACCAACCCTAGTTGCCAGTGCTTTGCCGGATCCTGTCATTTTCTGGGTCCAGATGCCTGGAAATGCATGAATGTTTGGGACGAAAATGGGGGTCGAAACCCATTCTATCGGAGCACTGCTAGTTGCGCCTGCACAAAGCGTCTGTCCGCCACAAAAAGACCGCAGAACTCCTCACCAAGAGTGTAGGTGCCGATCCCACAGATTGGCAGCCAACACTCCCCTCTCCTCAGCCCTAGTTGCCCTCAAACACTACCAGGCTGAAGCAGACCTCCGCAGAAAGCGCACACTGAAGAAACGGGTGATTACCAGCTCTAGCCCGTTTACGTGGTCTGCTGGGGTGCAGGGTATAGTCAAGCAAAGACACTGCCGTGATGTGTCATGCCTCATACTATTCGGAGTCTTCTGGGGGGGGATGATCTTCGTCGCGTACGAGGGCATAAGGCTGGGGAACCCTGAGAAGATTCTCTATGGAATCGACTCGTACGGGCAGTACTGCGGTGTCAAGAACACACGCGAAAACGGCACTATCGTCATTGATCTATCGGACGCCAAGAAGCTCTACTATCTCAACCCCCTCGAGCTGTTGGACCCTACCAACTATCAGTACGCTAGGTCGGTCTGTGTGAAGGCCTGCCCTTCTGCGGAGCAGCAGTGTTCCCCCGAGAGCCTTCCATGCAAGCGGAACGACCAATTTGTCTGCCCTTACTACTACTACAGGTGCTGGAGCTGCCTCAAGTGCTCATGGTGTTGGTGGTGGTGTGTTATGTGAAAGAGTAAGCAATTGTACCATTCTGTCTTGCTTCGCTACACTGGGTTTCGACCCCCATTTCTGCCTCGAAACAGCATATGCATATCTGGGCATCTTTAACCCCAAATGGCACGGTCTGGCAATGCGTAGGGTCATACATGTGGCCACCCATTGCGCCCATAACAAAATGCAATGTAGGCGCTCCTTTCTTGCTGACCAGTATGTCTGCCTGCACTGCTGCTTTCTCTGCAAGAGCGTTTGCCTCTTGCCAACCAGTTTGGCATGCCCTTTCTGTTGAGCCATGACGGCTAACCAGCGCAATGGGTGCAGCAAAGCTGTCAGCCCAAATCAGGAGCTTTGCTGCAACTATTGAACTTGACGGAGCTGGTTTCAGTTGTCATTGCTCGACACTGCTACAGCATTTTCTACTGCTACATGTGCTGTTCCCGTTGTCTCTGCTGGACAAGTGCTTGCCTGACTCCTACAACCATGGCATCGGTGGTACAGTTGCGGGCAACGGAGGGCACCATGATGATGATGCATCCTGTCGCAGTATCGCCCAGTTGGTGCCAACTTGGTGGAGCGACACCGCTGGGGGTGGACGAAGATCGCCATCCATAACTTGCCGTTGCATCAGACGGTAATGGTGATACTGCTAGAGAAATCTTGCAGTTGCCCATGTCCATGTGAATGCGGTAGTGTTGCAAAACTTTTTTCACTTTTATTTTCAGAGCCATTGGCTTCGTACTCACGCCTCCAGAGCTGGAATGCAGTGGATTCGAGGAGATGGACGACCTCAGGATCCGAGATCAAGGTGGCAAGGGCGAGGGTCGCAAGTCAACCAGCTGGTGGGGAGACCTGACCAAGCTTAACGGGGGGAAGTGCATGGAAGCCCAAACCGTCTCAATGATACCAGACTCGATTGCCTTGAGTATGAACACCACCAAGGGATGCGGCAACTACTACCAGACCACATCGATGTACCCTGACGAGGGCCCTTGCAGCGCGATTTACTTTGCCACTCAGGACTACATGCACCGATGCTATCCGGTAATCCCTGAAAAGTACTACGGGTTGATTGTTAACTCCGGGGCAGCTGCTGCCACAGCTGGGGCGATGCAAGCTGCGTCGAAGGACAAAATCTCATCGGTGCGATCCATCACAGCGATCCACTTCCCAAAGGATCTCTTTCACACTGATGGATTTCTTCTACATCACTTTTCGATATCACAGCCACCACTCAATCACAGTAGTCTAGACAGCAATTGAGCACGTTCATGAACGCTCCGTTGCGGACTTTCAGCCATAACAATCAGATGTAGAAAATGGCGAACTCAGGTACCTGTAGGTGGATCTGCGTTGTGTAAGTGTCTGCTCAATTGTTGTCTTGGACTACTGTGATTCAGTTGCCGGACTGTTCTGTTTGGAATCGTTCATTGATCAGCGGGCAACTGGTTGCGGCTGTACAGCCTGCATTCTCGCTGCTTTCCAGCGGTATTCAGTGTAGTTGGCAGTCAGTAATGTGCCTGACAATGTACCATGCCTCTACCAAATCGCTTCGTGAGGTTGACTGTGAGAGTTTCTGCTGGAAGTACTGCATCGGCAGGGCTTTTCAAAAGAACGCAGCTCAACCCCATTTCTATGCCGAAAATCCATGCATTTTCAGGTTTGTGGGCCTGCAAATCACAAGTCTGGCAAAGTGCTATGAAGCCCTCGATGAAGCAGGAGCGGTCAAAGCTTGTACCGTACAACTCCAAAAGTATACCGATCAGAAATTCATCAGCCACACATGTCTCTTTGCTGCCATTGATGATACCGATTGCCAATTGAGCAGGTTGAGCGAACAGCCCTTTCTGTGTCACACGCAATGGTGTGAATCTTGTCGCTATCAGCCCTCAACAAGCACCAGAAGTCATGGCTGCAAGGGAAATGGTAAAGGTTGTGAGGAACGGCAACAAAGTCTGACTCGTTGTTCTGTTTTCAGGTCGTCGACAACGTGGGGAAGCTCTCAGATGGGGGCTTCAACACGTACGTGACGGATGCTCAGAGAGGCTTCGTAGTCATCATGGTTGCGGGGCTCGCAGCAAGTCTTGTTCTGTGCCTCATGTACATGCTCATTCTTCGCTTTTTCGCCGGCCTCATGGCGTGGATGACCATATTCCTGATCAATGCCCTTGCCGTAGCTGTCACCGTTCTGTGTGCACACAAGGCTGGACTTCTGGGATCATCGGCAGGGGCGTTGGGGGCTTCCTTGGATCAGACTCTCGTCACATCCACTGGCGGCTCCCTCACAGGTACGGACCTTGCAAAATGCATACAGGTGCAACAGCACCGGCAAACGTTGATGATCTGTTTATCTGCCACTTTCATTCAGCATGGGAGTTAGACGAAGACATGTATACAGTGATGACAATAAAACTGTTCGACGAACGAGTAAACAGTCTTATCAACTCAAAAAGACTCTCTAGATGTGGCAAGGACCTACTTTAGATATCTCTAGATATCTCAGCACACAGTAGTCAACCAGCTAAGACGGCACGTTGCGCAGTACAGGGGCAGAGAACAACATGAACAAGCGACCGCGAAGGAGAGATCGCGACAGCTGCATCACCTGGACAAAGTAGCCATTGCCGATATTTTCTGCGTCGCGTGGTCACCACAGCATCTGTTTGCATCATCCAATCAACAGAAGGACAAGAATGCCACACAGCCATGGCTTTTGTTTCACCGCTCAAGGGGCCATGCGGACCTGAGAAAGCAACCCTGAATGTCTGGCATAGTTGATGGCATTATTCATGCTATATTCGCCAAAAGCAAAGCCTCGCACACCGCATGTCAACCACAATATCTGTGTTCAGGCGACCAACAGAAGGTCATGAAGGTTGTAACGTACATCATGGCTGCAATCACTGTGCTCCTCTTCCTCTTCACTCTCATCATGATCAAGCGCGTCAAGATCGCAGTCGCATGCATAAAAGTTGCCGCATCGGCGGTCAGCTCCATGCCTAGCCTGCTGCTCTTCCCACTTGTCACGTTCGTCTCCTTCATCGCGCTCTTCGTGTATTGGGTCATCATCTTCACCTACCTCTGGAGTGCTGGCGACCTCATGGAAACGTACCGAGAGAACGCCCCCCCCGAGAAAAGCTACACTCTCAGTTCGTTGTACGACACGGCAGCTACAAACTCGTCCTTGCCTTCCTCGGCGTCCATTGCAAAGTTCTTCCCGGCTTCGCCGCCTCCTCCGCCGCCTCTCGCCTCAAACGTCACAATCCCCTGCTACGACAACCCCGATTGCTACTACTCTGTGCAATTCAACAAGAAGCTGCAGGCATGCGCCCTCCCAGTGCTGCGCCAGGCAGTTCGCTTTGTGGGGGTCTTTGTTCCTGTAAATGCATGATTATTTGGGGCAGAAACGGGGCCAAACCACCTTCTGGCGAAGTCTTGTGTGCTCCCCGTGATGCATCAGGCAGCACTGTGGGCTGTCTTGCCAGTTAGCTAGTCTCTTGTTAAAGCGGCCCCACTTGCTACTACTCTGTGCATCAACAAGGAACTGCAGGCACGCGCTCTTAGATGTCCCATGCTTCCTCGAGATGCTTTACGCACAGCGCTGACGATATTGTGCACGCAATTTTTGCTCAGAATGTATTGAGCTGAAGCCGCTGGCAAGCTTGCTCCTCGTGGCCCATAAGACACAACACGGCCGACCTTGTGCATGAGGCACAGTGCTGCTGGCATTGTGCACGCACTTGACGTGTCTTTGTACAAACCTTCTGCCATGGATCAGGCATGGCACATCCACATGGAATGCATTGCGCTCTTGAATCTCCCCATGCTCCCTCGAGATGCTTTAGGCACAGCGCTGCCGACATTGTGCACGCAATTTGTTGCTCAGAATGTATTGAGAGGAAGCTGTTGGCATGCGCCCTTCTCGTCCATGAGACACAACACGCATGATATAGAACATGGCCGACCTTGTGCATGCACTTTATGGGTCTGTTAACAGCACCTCTGCCATGGATCGGGAATGTTGAATGCATGTGATGTATACCTCAGGCAATACAAAAGCATGCCATGGGGTTCTAGAGGTAATCTACATGAGACACACAATGCAAAGTGGCCCATATCAAATGTCTGGCTCGGCCGTGCCCAACATTTGTTACCGTACTTGAAATCTTCTCCTTGGGGATTGCTCCACCCCAGCAATTGGCTCGGGGATGAATCAGGCATGGAAGATCCACTTGGCTGAGTGATCGCAAGCTGCTGAAATCCTAATCTGTTGTTCAGTTTTTCTGGACCGAGTGTGTGTTTTTTGGTTTTGAATCTATTGTGATTCCTTTACGTTTTGAACTATGCATGCCTCACGACGAGCACTGAGCGCAGTACTTGTTTGCATACCACATTTTTGGCCTACTGTGGACGAATCAGTTCATTATCGGTTTCGGATACGTCGTCATCGCCGGAGCAATCGCGCAATACTACTGGCACCGAGGGGTGCGGTCCGAGATGCCCGCGATGCCGGTGCTTTTGGCGATCAAGAATGCAAGCGTCTATCACATGGGGTCCATCGCGTTCGGCGCGTTTATCGTTGCGGTCATCCAGTTCGTGCGGCTCATCTTGGAGTACGTCGACAGGAAGACGAAGAAGATGCAGCAAGGCAACCCTGCAGCGAAGTGGGTCATGTGCTGCCTCCGATATTGCCTCTGGTGCGGTGGCTGTCGCTCAACGATGAAGCATGCTTCCTTGAATCTCATTTCCCTATAGCGATATGTGACTGCATTATGTGAGTTGATGATGATAATGGTATGTTTTCTCACACAACTACCGTCGCCGCAGCCACACAGGCATTGGCAACTCCAAGTAGTCCTGGTCAGGCACACCGCCAGTCCCATAACATGTTGCTGGACAGCACCTCGTGGGACTGGCGGCCTTTCTCTGTTCAGGATGTGCTCCATAATAGTTCTGTTCATCGTTTTAGGTATCCTCCTAAGAAAGCACTCAATACTCGGCACACTTGGTATCATTGATTAAGGGTAGTCGCCCGAAATGAAAGCCTTCAGCGAGCGCTGTGGGCTCTCATCGGCCCCGCCTTGCGTCGTTTCCTCGAAGCTTACACCGTTTGTGAGCATCACTCTGCAGTTCGCCAAAAAATAAAGCAATTGGTGCTCTCATCCGCTCTCAGTCTGCCCATAGGTACCTCGAGAAGGTGATGAAGTTCATCAATCGGAACGCGTACATCATGGTGGCCGTGAAGGGCTCGTCCTACTGCACTTCAGCAATCCGTGCCGTGAAGCTCCTTGTGTGCAACGCGCTTGCGCTCGCAGCTGTCAATGTCATCGGCGATGCTCTCATCTTCCTAGGCAAAATCTCCGTCGTGGCGGGCTCCGCTGTGATCGCCTTCCTACTCACCGACATGCATCGGTACACGGACCCTGGCAGCGATACATACCTCAGCTCGCCCGTCGTTCCTGTCGTGTTGTCCGCCGTCGCGGCGTACGTTGTTGCCAACATCTTTTTCTCGGTGCGCTCCAGCATGTCGGTGCTGCGCTGATACGGGACTCTGTCCCGAGATATCATGCATTTTTCAGAGTGTTAGGCCCGATAATCATACCGTCCGGCGAAACGATGGCTCGGGAGCCCTGATGTGCCAGCAGCAAACCCAGTGTGCGCTCTGCATTTGCACGTTTGACCAGAGATTGCAACCTGTGCCGCATAAGGCTGCCTCTTGGGCCACAGGCGCAGCCAGGATACTGTACTGTAACATAATTGGCTGCCCATTTGTTGGATCAGCACCCACGCCTTCAGATAATGAAAATTGGCATTTCTGATACCACATGTACGCTTCGGTACAGGTGCAGGTTGGTTAACATTCATTCGTGACCGTTTACATTTGGGCGCTCAGCTCCCCTCGCGAGTCACAAATGGCAGCACACACTGCACCATCACTCAACTGTCACACGAGACGATTGGGCGCGTCAGCGATGCAATCGATCGACTAGCAATGGCGGAGACCGCTGGGGTGTTGAGCCATGAGAACTAACCATTGTCCCATGGTCCAATAGATGCATCAAAGCTGATGCGGTGGTCTTCTAAATAGATACATCATTACATCACATCTTGAAAAGATGCATCACCATCAAATTGTCATGCCAGCTGCGGAGCCTTACACCAAATTGGCATGACAGCTTCGCTGCATGTATTGTACCTTAAAGCAACGGTTGATTGCCATGTCTTTTAGCTAGTCATATGCCAATATTCGAGATATCCACGTAGCCCTGGACATCGGCAGGATGAGATGGCTCAATGCCTTGTGTCTGTCCAGGTGTATGAGATGGCCGTTGATACTATCTTGTTGTCCTTTTGTGAGGACCGAGAGTCAAACAATGGGACACCGCAATTCGCTCCAAAGCTCCTCATGAGTGCGATCGGAAAGGCCAACGACTTCAAGCAACATCAAGAGCAGCGTAAGAGCCAAGCCATTTCAAATTCAAAGGTTGCAAGCGCTCCAAAAGCGCCTTCTGGGTAGGCTCGCAAGTGCAAGCATGAGAGTCAACGGTCAAACCGTTCAAGCGCGAGGTCAGCCATGGTTGTCTCGCCCGTTCTCAATGCCGGCCCTCGCGCCAGTGTTTCGTCAGACCCTTCAATCAAGCGGGTGGCGATGCCTGAAAATGCATGACTTGGGGGGCAAAAATGGAAATCGAACCCCATTCTGGCAGATCACTGCCTCTCATGTCTTGTACTTTGCGTCTTAAGAGTCATCGGTGAAATCGTTGCCTGGATGTCTAAACCAAATGAGTCGCAGATTTCCAGGCAACAGCAGCGGGGGAGGATTTGCACTGAAAAGTCTCAGGCAACCTCTATACTGACTTGGACACAATTGGCCCATTGTGAAGGAGGTGGCGGGCTTGTCACCTAAATTGAACTGGTAAATGCGTGCGCCTGCTAATGTCTCAAGACTTTAAGAATCATAGCGTCAATCCATGCAGTTTGAGGCTTTGGACCCATTGCTTCTGGAGGCGGATGCGAGTGGCTGTCAGGTTGAATTCCAAAATCGACTGTTTGCTCCTGTAAGCACGTGGGCCGTGCAAGGTTGTGTGCAGCTAGAAAGTGGTTACTTCCGGATCATCAGGTACCTGCTCGGCCATGCAGATTGACAGGCCCAGTGTTCACCAGGCAGAGTGAAATTGGGGTCCCAGCGCATGATATACATGAATTTGGGGAACGGAAATGGGGTTTGAAACCCATTGTGAATGTGCTGTCCAGATCCTTGCTTCAAGAGTTGCCAGTCATTGCAAGGGGTAAGCAGTAGCCCTTGGCAGCTCCCAAAATTTCTGAACTGTTTGATGTAAACCTGCACAAAAGCGCATGTGTGCTACCCAAATGCTGATTTTCATGCTACTTTTGTGTTGGAGCTGATCTGAAAAGTGTGCAGCCAACATACGCTATGGTAGCCGCCAAGGCACTGCCTGGTAGGAGGTGCTGGAAAATGATGATCATTTGCGTTCTTAGTCCTTCAAACATGTCCTGCCACCGTTATGATTGCCTTGCATCGAACAGCTAAGATTTCCCTTCACGCCTATTGCGAAAGACGTCATGTGCGGTAAACAAGCACCAGCGCACCAACTTGGATCGACAGCTTCATAATTGGGCGGATGTGTCAGGCACCTTTGCGCGAGCCCCACAAGCTCGAGTTCTTCACAGCGTCAGACGCCGTTTCATCTTTTCAAGAAGGCGAACGCCATGCCAAGTGACGATTGAACGAATTCGAATGAGAGACCTTGAGATGCATGACGCCGAATTGTCAGATCGGTAGCGAGGGCAGCAAATCATGAAGTCATGGGGTCCTCGAGAATCAAATCTTTCATGCTCTGTTGACAATATCACCTCTGGACAGGGGTATACCAGGCCATGCATGGAACCATATCCATGCTGGTGACGATACGCAATGTCGAACTTGCGCTAATGTGACCAGGTTCACTCTTTCGCTTGGTGCCTTGCCAGGACAAGTGTGCTGTGCACAAACGGCAGTCGCTAAATGGGACACAAGTACGAACTGACGGACCCGTACGTACTTACCAAAACAAATGTTCAATTCTCGAGCGCCCGAATTCCTAGGTTCTCAGACATTGTTTGATAAATCGCGATGATATATGCCCCCCCCGGACAATCTTGCTTGACGTGCTTGACGCCAGCGCGCAAACGCGCCAGTTCGCGATGACGTCCGCCGTCAGCCATTCCGCGTGATGGCAGTGAACGAAACTTCCAGCAACTTACAATAATTCTTTACGCAAAACGAGGGTAACGGCAACAATGTTGGTCACCTGTGCAACCCCGAGGCACAGCAGGGTGTGTTGATGTGCAATTACATAATGCAGTTATGACGTAACGGGTGAGGCAGCATGTCACTGTCAGGGACACGGATGCTCGCAACAACGCTTACTGATCTTTCGGCCAGCAGGCAAGAGAAACTGGTCGAGAAGAGAAGCAGCATACCGGTGTGATGGCACATGTATTGTTTGAAGGGTTGCTAACAAAGTAGGGCGAGGATAGCCAGCAGGGTTTCTGTGCATTTCCTATTGTCCCACGCACTTCCTTTCGACGATCCGATCCATGTATCAATAAAGTAGATGCGACAAGTCAAAGCACATGCTATACATTACCCCTAGGTTGAGTGCTGCACGCAATAGATATGCGCAGTGGGTGCCGCTCCGCTAAACTGCGCACAGTGAAGCGTTATGTCACTTCCAGCCCTCATGGCACAGCCAGACGATGTGATATCGTTTGACAGCAAGGAGTCGGCGAACTACGTTGCGCACTTCTCTCCAAAGGTTATGAATAGCACTTCAAATCCGGACTATTTCCCCACAGCTTTGCGACTAGCGGAAATGCAAAGCGAGCTGGACCTTCTATCCCCGAACTCTTTGTACAGCGATCAGAATAATAGCATGTCCGGCAATGAGGACGACGTGGAGGCCGATGAGCATGTATTAGGCGGGCACTTGGATAATTTTGACGCTTCTTGGTGCGACCAGCAGGTAAGGCATACGCGCCATCGATACATGTTACAGCCTTGTCATCAGCAATGAGTTCCTTTCCTGTGAAATTTCAATCACCTGCACTGTCATCAGCTCTGTGCAGCTTCTGGCGTGTCACGTTCCTGAAAATACGCGTCGTGTTGATGTTCAGGCTGAGTCCGAGTCAGCTAAGCCCACAACTGCGGATGGTTTTTTCACCAGCAAAGGATCAGCTCAGTTCACACCGCAAACGTCAGCCGAGCGCGCATCAAGTTCCGGTTTCGCAAAGTTGGACTTGAGACGACAGATAGTGAAACGCGAAAGCGCCACTGGTGACGAAGCTGGTGTCTTCGCCCTACAACCATCACTCGAGAATGGTTCGACGGATCAGGAGGACTGGCCGGGCGATGCCACTCTGTCTCTGGATCACATCCCGAGCATTGCTCGAGGCAATTCTTTAGATAGTGCCCAGCTCTGTCACGACGAAGCTCACGGGCAGCGCAGCAAATATCGTGGTGTATCCTATGACAAGAAGAAACGTAAATGGCGCGTTCAGATTAAAGTCGCTTCTCTGGGACGTAGTGGCGTCAGTGTCGGGTACGATCTCGACGCATGGAACAACGTTGCGGTTTCGGGGTGGCATTTCGACGCATGTTCGACCCAACCGCTGGACGTGTCCTGCTGGGGGTGCCTGGTGACTAACTTCTAAGCGCTGTGCCTTTTAACCCTTCCTGCTGTTAAATTTCACGTAAAGTATTGCATTTGTAACGTTGTACTGCGTCTTTCATGGTTCATTTGCGAGCAATTGCCGCAGGGCTTGCCTTCAGGGTTGGCTGTGTGCGTCGTGTGAAACGTTATATCGGCTCTGCATCGCAAGTTTGCACTTGGACATCGTCCCCGTGTACCTTTACCTGTTTGTATATGCCGACATTGAGTGCCTGGAAGGCTAATGGCCAGTTTTAACCCTCATCATGCGCCACCGTCATCTCACTGAAGAATCATGTTGTCATGCGCTTGCCAAAAGTCTATGTCACAAAGCTGTCTGTGCAGCGCGAAGTACTCCCGAATCAGATGGCATCCATCTTCACATGTTGCTTTTGGTTCGCGAGCCTTTGGAGGGTTGAGATGTTTTGCTGTCCAAGGGGAGGGATCAAGCAGCATGGGTTGCACAGATTGTGTCAGCAGCCTCATTTACCTCGAATGCACAGAATCGTTCTCAAAACATGGTGAAGATGGCTTTGGTACCTCTGGCAATGCCGTGAACCGGGTCTGCAAATCAAACACTCAGCCAGTCAAAGTCTTAGGTTTGCTTAGTGTTTCGGTCTTGTAATCCTGTTTCACTGGTCTGGGGCACAGCTCTTAAAAACTTCCATGGTGGCAGTCGTCGATACCACCACCTGGGTTCAAATTAAAGCCACAACAGCCTGGAAGGCGTAGACGCCCTTTATTGTACTAAAGGGCCATCTGGCAGCACCCCTTATTATCAATTGTTGTCAGACAGCGATACTGCACTCCATTATGCCATCACAAATGGCTGATCTGCGTGACGAATGTGCTCACGGTTACTAACACATACTTGCATAGTCAAACGTGACACTTGTTTTTGGCGAGGGTAGTGGTATCACTGATTTCGGAATCCCAATTGCCACAGTGCGCGGTTTTGGAGACATTGCGAGAGTGTTCCCGATTGATTCATGGCCGACATCATGTGTATGTGGTAGTGAAAATTGACACTGCATCATGAAACATGGCACCTTTCTGAATGAAGATGTGTTCCGTGTATGGCGCTGCGGATGCGGTAGTGTTTTGTTGTGAAGGGATACGTTTCGTAGGGTGAATACCACACTCAGTTACACTACATTTTCAGTAGTGATCACTACACTGTTGTAATGTGTACGTACAACACACCACAAACATTTCTAGTGTACGTACAACATTTCTGCTACGTTATTAGTACTTTTCAAAGGACTGTGTCCTGTACTTTGGTACGCAGAGAGACAGCGAGTCAGCTAGTCCAAGCCCGTGCCTCAAGCCGTAACACAAAAGCCTCAACACACGCATTTTGCCCTTGACTTGCTTATCGACCTGCGGCTGTGTGTGCAGGTATTTTGACACGGAGGAAGCGGCAGCAAGAGCCTATGACCGAGCGGCAATCGGTCTCCTGGGGCCGCAGGCGAGCAGCGCGACGCTTAACTTCTGCATGGCAGAGTATGTCGGTGAAGCAATCCCGACGCTGACCGGCAAAACTCGTGAGGAGGTCAAAGCCACCCTCAAGCTCGAACGGTCCAAGAACCCGCGTCGCCGCCCTGCCTCCCGCCACCGTACTTCCAAGTGCGCTGCTCAACTCTCTGCAAGAACTTGCTTCCAGATCTTGTGTAGCCATACCCCCAATTGTTTGCACCCCCTGATTTGGTGGGTGGCCAAGGACGCGGTCTACATGAACGTCAGCAACTCGCAAGTGCAACTTGGGAGTCATTGGTACCTCAGCAATCACGCATAGCAGTAACCCGAGGTTGTCGTCGTGGTTGTTGTGTTCCAATGTTTTGTGGGGTAGGGCTTCTTCCGCCAGAAGTGCTCGGTCGCCCATGTGCCTCCAAGGCCTACTTCCAGGTTCTGCATGCTCCAATGTATTGTAGTCCTATTTGCTTTGGGTCTTCGGAACAAGGAGATGCTCCACAGCATCTTTACGTCAGTTCACAAGCTCCTGCCCCTTCGTTATGCATGTGGATGCAGCAGTGATGAAAGCATGTCATCACCAAATTTAGACAAGATCGACATGATCGTTTCGATAGCTCAGGCTGAAAATCGAAGTCAGACAAGGTCACAATGATCGTGTCAGTAGCACAGGCTGAAAATCAACTTTAGATCATCATGCTCATCAGAATACCACACCTCCGGCTCTTGCATACCGTACTGCCGCTAAATATTCAATCGAAATCGCAAATAAATGGCCGTTTGAAATATTCTCATCCTAAATCTCCAGAAATTTTTGGTCAAAAAATGGCGACTTAACCTAATTTTTGGGGCTATCATAATAAGTAGTCCCGATTTATTGTACCTACAGTTGAATGGTTTGCGGAATTCGGACAAAGTTTGAATATCAGCGTGATTGAATAGTTAGCGGCGATACGGTATGTACGCAGCAGCAACGGTGTACTGCGAGTGCTGACCAGCGCTGCAAACGGTGCTGCAGGTATCTGGGAGTAGGGTCATCGAATCGGCGAAGTCAGTGGCAGGCGAGGATCCTGTACCAAGGGAAGGTGACACACTTAGGGTACTACCGCACAGAGGAAGAGGCCGCAAGGGTGTACGATCGGGTAGCCATCTCGCTCAACGGTTCCAACGCGCAGACAAATTTCCCGCCGGCAGATTACGTCGGAAAAAACGAACACACGTTCTCGGGGCTGTCTCGGGAGGAGGTTCAAAGGAGCCTTGGTGTGAAGCCGATGGACAAGAGCTCTCAGTTTCGAGGGGTCTCCAAGAAGAAAGGGAAGTGGGAGGCCAAAGTCATGGTCAATCGAAAGTGCGTCTCTCCTCAGTGAATCACTACTAGGGGAGTCTCGAGCCAGTCATTTCTAGGCTTGTTTTGAGCGAGTTACTACTAGGGGCGTTTTGAGTCACTACTAGGGTGTTTTGAGAGGCAGTTTGGCATTTGTTGTCAGGTCACATGCCGCCCTCATCGCCTCTTGCTTTTGCACCTTGAAGCTGCATTAATGCATCGGCACATTTGTCGAAACTTCTCTGCATCTTGCGACGAGCACCAGGCAGCGCCTCGTCGCCAAAAACAAAACATGCAAGCCATGCAGCTAACTACAACAAAGGTAGAAAACGCCTCCACTTGGAGCACATGCAGTTCTTGGACGCCATTTCATGTGACTGTATCCCCTTGAGCACACTGATGTTCACCATCACTTTCTTTTCACTGCTCTAGGTACCTGCTGACCCATGTGTTGGGTGTTGGCATATGGCCATTCGACGACCGTTGCTGATCATCAGGGTACGTCCATATATGCCAGAGTTGCAGCTTAGCTGACATTCCGAGCTTGGAATTTTCATTGCTTTTTATCTGCTGTGATGAAAACCCCTGATGTGCGCTTGCAGGTGGGCATACAGGGAGCTGTTCGACACCGAGATGCAAGCAGCACAGGCGTACGACGATGCGGTGTGGCGCCTCAAGCCAAAGGAGGCGCAGTCGTACGTCAACTTCAAGGGCAGCCCGCCCTCAGACTCCCCGCTCCTGGATGGCACACCCACTCACACTCACGACCTCGATGAAGAAGAGGCGGGCCTCTCTGGCGAGGTACCTCCCTTCAACGAAAATGACCCGTTTCATTTCAGTGAGTAAATGAAACGGGTCAGAATCAAGGCATTGTACATGTTCTCGCTATCATCTTCTTTCTATGAGATTTGGAATCTGAGTCCTCTCGCATCGAGTGCACCGTTTGAAAGCCCTTGGCTTGTTTGCCACATGCAAAAGCTTGCCTATGCAAGCTTTTCGAATTCCAAAGAGCTGGTCCATTGGTTACGGGTAGTTGCGAGGCTGGCACGTTGTTACTTTCATTGTTGCATCAGCCATGACGGGGAGCCACCTCGCATACTTGCTTTCATTGTCACCTCAGCTGTGATCCATCTGGCGCCATCTCCCATCAGTTGGCCCGTGCGTTCACGACTTCCATTCTCGCCTAGGGATTGCGTGAAGAAAGCAAACACACGTCCGCCAGATTTATGGAGCATGCGCCTGCAACATGCTTGTTAAGCCCACCAATAGTACCATACTCACAAGCACTACCACTCTTCCTTCAACCTCGCTCTTGAATCCAGTATGCATGTACATCGTTGGTGCTGTCTGCACACCGCCCGTGGCCCAGGTGACACGGAAAGCGCACACACCTTCCAGATAAATTGATGTTAGAGCTCAGGCTATCTGGCTATCTGGCAGCGAAAACGAAGCTTTCATGTTGCAGGAGGACGGCGACGACAGGAGCGACATGCAGAGGCTGTACGAGCGACTCAAGCAGGCTAGCCCTGCGCAGCAACTTCCGGGAAGCATCCTTCCCGGGATCCACCACTCCATGTCGCACGGGGGGGGGCTCTCCGACGTCAGTCAGTCTCACTCGGCTGCTCCGTACAGCCTGCAGCCCTCCCACGTGCCCACTAGCCAAGCGCAGATGCTCATCGCGCAGGTGCGAGACACTCCCTTGGTGCAGCACCTTGCGATCTGGAGGCTGTCACATGCTCCTAAGGAAGCCCATCGCTGCTGTCTCGTAGTCGAGGAGTTGCCCTGAAATGACTGTTTGTCGTCATGAGTAGATCTTGGAGCTGCCGGTGTCCTTATGGATGCGGCCGTCTAAAAGCAGTACCTCATCATGGATGGCGAGGTCGTTACGATGCGGCCTAGGTATCAGCAGTTTCTAGGCGCGAGGTCAGCTCTGGCTGTCTCGCCCAGGATTTGTTGTCTGTCGGATACGTCAGTGAATGCACAAGAGAATCTTCCACAACCGCAACGTGGTTACTTGAGTTCTTACGAGAAATCGCCTGCTTTCTTTCTCCAAAGTTTTCAAGCTTCGACCCATTTGAAAGCCTTTGCAGGACGGGCTTGGAAAGATGCGGAAGAGCGAGTCAGTCTCGACGCTGTTGGCTCAAGCCACCATCTCGGACGGGTCCAGTGGAGGCCGCCCGCCTTCGCCAGTGCCGCGGAGGAACTGGTACAACCAGACCTCCGACAGCGGACAGCACCGTGAATTCCCGCTCAACTCGTTCCACTCGTCACACCCCTCCGCCACCGCCCCCCTAGAGTCCCGTAACATCAGTGCAGCCTCCCTCCTTCTTGGGGGCCTCGGGGAGAGCCTTCACAGCCACAGCGCCCATATCGCGCAGCAGCAACAGCAGCAGCAGCAGCAGCAGCAGCAGCAGCAGCAGCAGCAGCAGCAGCAGCAGCAACAACAACAGCAGCAGCAGCAAGAGCAGCAGCAGCGCATGTATGAGTCAGCACAGCTCGGGTCCGGGGGCCTCGTCGAGCTGCGTAGCATGAGTCAGCACCAGATGTCGCAAGCGAACCCCATGAGCATGTCCATGCGGCTGTCCAGCAGCCACCACAACCTACAACAACACGCGGTTCGTCCTGAGCCGCCCTTTGATCGGTGCAGGGCTTCTGTCCATGCTTCAGGCTTTGCAGTGGCAATGCACGTGTGGATGCAGTGCTGGCAAGATAGGGTATACCTCATCATTGTGTCGTCATCATCAGCAAACAAGCTCAACATGTCGTGAAACGGTCATCACTTCCACCGGCCTGAAGTTTTTTGACAGGCAGCACAGGGTGCTGCCATTGGCTTGTCTGGGCGATTGGTAGCGTTAGTATCCGACTAAGCTGAAGTTCCCAAGAATTATGTGGATGCACCATCTATGTTTTATAAGCATCGGGGGCGTTGATGTCAGAGCCGGCCACATTACGATTGACCTTGGCAATGATTTGCCATCGTGATTCATTGTACGCATACGGGTTGTCTATTCTCAGTGACGGCCCATACATTTTGAGGTTATGCAATGAGGCTATGCAACTCTGGGATGCGGTACAGGGTGGCGAGGCCCACACAGCAGAGACTCTGATTTCCATTACAGTCATGTCCTCATGTGTCCTTGGGTTTGGTCAAGAGGTGAAATGATGCTGGTCATGCAGGGCATGGTACATGGCGGTGGCCGCTCGATGCAGGCTCCGATGCAGGTGCCTTTGCATGCGATGGCTCAGTTCTACCCCCAAGACGACGCCCCCCCAAGCAGCCGTTCGCTCGCAGCCAACCCCAACATGTATCTGGTCGGCCAGCAGTTGCAGCCACCGCCCATGCCGTCGGGCATGACGCGCATCATGTCGGCGCCCAATCTGGATCGCATTCGCGTAGAGCACGAAGCGGCAGCGGCAGTGCGCATGTCATTCGACAATGACGATGCAGTCGCGCCGGGAGGCGCACGCCGCAGCCGTGCCGCACAAGCGGAAGCGAGCGCGGACGCAAAGAGTCCGGCGCCCACGCGGGGGGGGAGCCGCGCCGGCAGCCGCCGCACCTCGGCGCGCCAGCAGACCGCAGTCAAGGCGGAGCCTTCGCCGCCGCCGCCGCGGGCGGCGGCGGCTGCGGCCGCCGCTGCGGACCCCGAGCTGCATGCGCAGCAGCTGCGCGTGCAGCAGGCGCTGCTGCTGCAGCAGCAGCGGCTGCACGAGCAGATGCAGCAGCACCAGCAGCAGCATATCGAGCAGCAGCAGCGCGCAGCGCAGCGGCAGGAGGAGCTGCTGCGGCGGCAGGCCAATCCGGCTGCGGCGCAGCTGATGCCGATCATCGGCGGCGCTGCGTCCGGGCCCGGCGCGGCGGCAATGCACTCCGCGCAGCTCTCCGGCGTACTGACGCCGGCAGCGCCACGTACCTCTGCGGTGGTGCCCGCACGCTCACCCAAGCAGCCGACGGGGCGGAAGCTGACTGGGCGCCAGCCTGTGCGGGGGGGGGTTTGTGCGGGCCGGAAACTGGGCAGCCGCGGCGCCCGAGCAGCCAAGGAGCCAAGCGGCGCTGGCGGAAAGATACCTCGCACGCCATCGATGCCTTCGCTGCCTGGCTATGGCACCTTGCAGCGAAACCCCACCGCAATGGAGGTACCCTTCACACAACCACTCGCAATGCCCACCTGTGTTGTGCTTTATTCGTCACTTCGCATACTTCATTGATAGAATGCCTTTATTTTTGCTGGCCTCCACATGTTTTTAGTGCACACTCACGTTTCATGTACAGTTACAGTTCCCAAGTTCACAAGCATCGATAAGCACCTGTTGAAGCTCGACAGATTCTAGGTGTCCGTATTGACTCGAAAACTGCTGTCAGAGCCAGTGTGAGGAGAGCAGCAAACCAGAAACTCCATGCCGTGTGCATTCGTTCCTTTTCGTGGCCCTCCAAGCCGCACTTGCAAGGACGTGCAAGGTTGCATATGAACAGCACTTGGATATCAGCCAGTCGATTGTAAGAGATGGGCCAATACTGCAACAATGGATATAAAGCGCGCTATCTGCCCCGCCGATCAGCTCGAGTATATAAAACTGACACTCGCAGTACGCGGTGCGTGCAGATGCAGAGGCAGGCGCACTTGCAGCAGCAGCAGCAGCAGATGCGAAAAGTGCAGAGTCTCATGGACTTTAGCACCATGCACAAGTCGCCGACGTACCAGATGGGCCACAGCGACCTGCAGCCGCTACAGCATCCAGCGCCCCCCAGCCCGCCGAGCGCCCGGCACGACAGCCCGTTCCTAGAGCACATCAAGGAGGAGGAGGTCAACCCGCCTCGGGCATCCACGCCCTTCTCCTCGCTCATGGACCTCCCGCATGGCTCTTCCAACTACGACGACCTCTTCCGCCTCATGGACGACATCGGGGGCACCGCCAATTCGCTGCCCACGCTGAGCCCGGCATGGCCGTCGCACGACGAACAACATCACACCCAGCAATCCCACAGAGGGGACGCCCTCGGTGATCTTGGACAGCCCAACCCCTCATACGACCCGCACGGCACAGATAACCTGCTTCAGATAGGCCCCTCCCGCTCCGGGCTGCCGTCCTCGCTCGATGATCAGCAGCTCATCGACGATCTCTTTGCGGATGACCCTCTCATGGATTTGTCTGACAAGGCGGACTTCGCGGAGATGTCTGACTTTGTGGACGCCCTGATGTCTCCGTCCCATTAATCAAAACCGGGCCTGATCAAGCGCCTCAAGCCGTTTGAACCATACTTTTGTGGACGCCACGTGCCTCCGTGCCACGAAGGAATGCCTGAAACGAGGCAAAAATCGAGCTGTGTGCGGGCGCTCTGCTGTCGCTGTCATCCACACAGCACGGTGGTGCCGTGCGGTCATTGTTTCATGTGCACAAGCTGTTGATTTTATGGTCCCTTTTTAATGTCCTGCATCCTGCCGATGAAATTAACGTGTCGGAAGGGGCAAGGAGCGTGTTTCCACCGCTCCGCCATTTCCTCCATGTACGACGTTCGTATAAAACAACCACGTTCTGTCAATTTACCTTCTTCTCTTCACGTGACGTGCACAGCGTGCAGCGCCGTGTACAGAGCTCTGTGCCACTACTTCGTTCGGACTTGTGCGCGCCATACAGTACAGTGTCTTGTCCTGTTTTGCGTCAGCTGTACCAAGATGAAGACAGTGCTGTGACAAGACAATCTTATCTTGGTGCCATACCTTGAGGTAGCTACGTAGGATGGCAGGTGTCGCGGGGTGATTGATGGTGCTGGAGCCCAGCCAACATGTGCAGCTGTTCGTGTGGAACTGATCCAGGCTGAGCTTGTAGCCTCTAGTCTAGAGTGTGGCTGGCCATTAATGCTCTGTAGTTTGGGCATTCTTCTGGTTTCCATGTTGCTCTGAGCAGCCGCTAGCAGGCACTGGTCCTTGTGTGCACTGCCTGCATGCCTGCTGGAACATGGTGTAACATGCTTCTTACCACGCCGGCAGCCAGTTCGGCTGCCTGCTTCGGCTAAGGTCGATTACAGTTATAACATTTCAGGGCTGTTGGGTCTGAATCTGTCAGATTACCACTCCGCCTTCAGAAGCGACAGCCCCAACGTTGAACTTTGGCTGGCACAGCGACACTTCGCCGTGTTGCTTGCAATATAAGCAGACCGTACCCGACGATCGCTCGCTGTGTCAGCCATTGACACCCGCTACATTACATTGGAGATATGCACAGTACATGAGCTTCGGCAATGCACCCTCGCCCTACGGACAAGGTTGTAGCCAAACAAAGTCTCCAGGAACGTGCTGCGTATTGCCAGTGACTCTGTTCTGCTTTGGCTTTCCTTGATGGAGCCGTTACTTTCAGTCCAGGACATATATAGCGGGTGTCGGCACGCTTTTTGCTGGGCGACCGAGTCCGAAGCGGCACAGGTACAGGTCAACCTTCCTAGGCTTTGTCATTGACAACTGTAACATGCAACTTGCAAGCGCACCGTATTTGTTGATTTAACTTACAGAAGTGCACCAGCCAAAGCACAAGGACCAGGTACTAGCAAATGGAACTCTGAGAACTGGCTGGTTAAAAAGAAACCCAGGGGCGGTTGATCGTCTAGACAGATGTGCAACCAGGACGGGATACTATCGACCTCATGTCATGGGCATGGGGAGACTTCGAAAACTTCTCCAGCGAGCGCCCCAGGATGCTGTGTACCAGAGCCATACAGTAGGGCTGTCAATCCTTGAGCGACAGGCTCGGGCAGTACCGCCATTACGAGGTGAATGAGAACACCAAGGCTGACCTCATCGCTTACTCTGGCTCCTTTTGTGCATTACTGCGAATGGGGAGGCCAAGATTGATTTCATTAGAAGCATTTAGGAATGAGATCAGCTCTGGCTCTCGCCCGTTCCCAACGCCGATTACTTTAAACATTCGTTTCCTTTCAGGTCAAAAAGCGTCAGCGAGTGGAGAACGAGCCGTTGTGAGAGGTCCGTGGACAGTGCAGAGTAGACCAGGCCATTGCATGTTGGGCGTTCAGCGAAGGCCCTCCCTGTTCCTGATACGAGAACAGGTCAGTTTGTCGAGTTAACGCATGAATTAACGCAACGTTGTGGGCATTGCGTGAATTTTGACTGCGATGATCACTGATCACTGACCGTCTGCAACGAGCATGTGCCGCCACTAGCGAGGACCACACACCAGACACCACACAACACAAGCAGAGGCAACCTGAGAAACAACGACGTGAACGCCGCCTTCTTCACAGCTGGCGTACGCATGTCATGTAACTTTAAGTGTAGGTTGTTTTGCACGTCTGGGTTACTGCCGGACAGCCCGCTCTGCTGGCCCTGCAGAGCCACCGGAGGCAGCACTAGCAGGCCCAGGCCTTTGCTTCGTTCGTGCATCATTGCTTGGCCACCGCAAGCCAAATTCGTAAATGTTGTACATGCCTTGTTGTGGTAGGACAGATTGTCATGCGAGGTATACATGCCTCTCGAGTACTTGCGATTACGTAGACGACGTTCACATAGCTGTCGCCTGTTGTCAAATCTGAGCAACAGCTAGGCGCTCTAAAATTCGATGGGGGAGGAACTCCTGGACCCTGATATATGTCAACACCGCCCAGTCTTTGAAGGCTCCTCTTTGAATTGAGCAAACCCTGGGAGGTTCAGGACGTGCTTGCATCCAGATTTCGCCACGTCCATAGTCCATCGCACGTGTTCCGTAAAACGTGAGATGCAGATGCATTAAGTATCAACCACCGCTGGTCATGCACGCGCAACCTACCCGAGGGAGCACGTGGTGTTGTGCGCGACTCAGGGGCTTGTTTGTGCGCATAAGGGTTCGGACTTATGCAACGGCGGTAGGATGACCGCAATGTAACTGCAGCCCTCGAACTCCCAAAGCATCTATTAACACACTGTGGAAGAACATGCCACGGTTTGGCCGATTTGAGTATTGGAACCGTGGTACCTATCGAGGCTGGCACAGATAGAAATCCTCGGAAAAGCTGCTTGCGCAGCTGCTCGTGATGGGACCACTTGGATAGTGATACTTGTATTCCTTAGTACGCATTCGTGTGCTTCTTTCTTGACTTTGGTTGTTTCGATTCCAGCAGGTCTGATCGCATCCAGATTACTGCGATGCTTCGCGCTTTGCCCTCTTGTTGTGATAAAAGTTTTGAGTTTTATGTTTATCCTATAACAGTGCCCGGAAAATGGGCGTGTTGGAATCAGGAGTACGGAACTGGAGGTTGCGAACCCTGACCCCAAGGCCGAGGCTGTTTGACATCGTTAGTCCTCGATTGAGCTGCAATGTAGCGCATGAAGTCTTGTTACGTCTACATCAAGGGAACTGTGCAGATGTCATTTTACTTGACTACACTGCATGCAGTGTTCTTGTGATGCATGTGTTGTTCTGTCATTCTATAGCTCCACCTAGTAGACAAAGTACGAAAGGCAAGACGTTACGAGAACAATCCACATGCTTGATTTTTCATTTCATAGAGGCGCCGCTGGGCACCAAATTTGCGCCTGGGTGTGCGCGCTGAGCGATGTGAGGACAACCCGTCCGTGGAAATTCGTCCGAGTCCCTTCAAACTCCCTGTACAAGCAAGCCATCATTACAGAAGTCTGAATTTCGAAGCGCCAAGGGCTTCGAATCAATAAACAGACAATTGATGCTGAGCTGACAAACGAGACATTGGAGTAATTTGCTAGCATGCGCCGCGATCAGTCTTGCCTGCCACCTGGTGAAGTCGAATCAACCGAAGTTGCGAAAGAAGTACATGTACGCGTAACAAGGAATGCAGTTATCATTTTACAGGTTGTCAAAATGCATCCAATTGCGCGAGCAGGTTTTGCTAGCATTACTATCTGTGCCAGCCTCGATAGGCTTCACGGTTCCAGTACTCAAATCGCGTTTCAGAAATCGGCTGGTTTTACGAAAAGGTCAGAAACGTAAGGTATGCACCAAGTGCCACGCGATGCGCAAGGCGCTTGCTCATCCATCGGAGACATGTACGAGCTCCGTTTCATGCCGAGATGAACGTTGCGAACATCGGATTTTCTTAGTTTAAGTAGCATTGTTGCCCAGAGGTTTTCCGTTTGGATAAAGCATCTCGCCATCTCAACGACAGTGGTTTCTTCCGTTTTTTTACGCTGCGGATGTTGCACATAGAACTCTTTGATGTCACACCCATTGTTTCTATCAATTCTGTCGCAACTTGCTTCGTATCGGGACGGTGGACTGTTAGCATTACTGGCGTGGATCAGTGGCATTACGGAGATGAATGACGTGACCCGGGTGCATCCACGTATTCCAGTCTCTATGCCGCAGAATACGGTGAGTTGCAATGAAATGATAAAGTTGTGAAACCTTTTGAGAAATTCGCTGGGACCAGTCATCAAGTATGCAGTGATTTACTGATGGGTGCCTCCTTGTTGGACGAACCGATTATCGCAGCATTGGCCGGGACAAAAATAGCCTTTGCAGTCACCTGCGAGTCGTTTCTTTCCTGCAGTTGTCTTTTGTGTCACAGGTGCCATTGCTGTTCGAATGTGTCACCTGATGGCAGTGGTCAGTCATCACGACGCAACCTGTGCCTCCAGCAGACCGTCACGGAGCCAGCCGTTTGCAGCATTCGTCGTTCATGTCTAAACGCACACTACCATCATCACGATGATCGAATTCTCGTTGCCTTTGTCACTTGTTTATTATCTGTGCTGGTTGCAACCGCGCAGTGCGCTGTGTCTGGTGCGTGAACACGTCGAGTCAATCAACACGTATATATGGCTTGATGGGTGGTGAATTCCGATTTACAATACACGCAATCTCTTTGGGAACGTCCACATCGCGTGTACGCCTTAAGGTCCATGCCGCCAGGATGTATTCTACTTTCCACCACGAGAGCTGGACCATGTTCGTTCTTCTGGCATATCCCTTGCGCTATCACTAAGGCTCGGGCAAGCATTGGCAGGCACGGAACGGGCCCTCCGTGATGTGCTCCCATCTTCGGCAAACTGCATGCGAATAGACTCTGTACGCAAATATTGATGGATGTAAACTTTCAACCATCTGAAGGGCTGTCTACATGGTGCAGGCCGTATAAGTGTCGCATTGGCCGCACAACCCCTACACCCTTGAGCCGTATATTTGGCACGCAAACCTGCTT
>NW_028323861.1:0-25752 GCF_984573655.1 Nuphar pumila | reverse complement strand
CGGCATGTTCCACTGCTATGCCAACACGCTTTCACACCTCACCATGCCTCGGCTGGCCCACTCGATTTCCAAGTTGATGCAGCCATGGAGCCGCATGCACCCCCCTGCGTTACGACGTAATTCTGTGCAATGACCATGCGTTGACTGCACATTTCTTTCATCAGCACCGATAAACTAGACCGAGAACATCACCAAATGAGGATGTGTTACCAGGTATATGCTTTTGTACAGGCTGACCTTTGCCGGCGAGTGCAGGTGATACTCCCACGCCAGCAGGACTGCGAGTACGATGTATCGCATTGGTATGGTACGCTCATCATGGTCAAGCGCACGAAGGACAAGTTCAACTCGGAGATCGTCGCAGCACCCCTGAGCAATCCCAGCAGCCAGCGCACACTCCTCGAGCACAGCGCCAGTTTCAAGATCGAAGATATCTCTGTGTCTGAGCGCTTTGTTGCAGTCTTTGGCCGCACTGGTGGCCTGCAAGAGGGCACCGTGTATGCCCTGCCTGCAGACAAGCAGGCTGCTAGCATCAAGCTGACCAAGGGGAAGAAGCTGGAGTTCCGGGAGCCGGCGTACGAGATGGGAATGGCTGCTCAGGGGGACTTCGACTCGGATGTGCTTGCGATCAGCTACACCTCGCTTACCACGCCTCCCACTGTGTTCTGGCATAACATGAGCACAGGTGCACAAGTCGTGAAGAAAGTGCAGCCAGTTCTTGGTGGCTTCAGTCAGGACGACTACGTCACGGATCGCATCTGGGCGACTGCGGACGACGGTGTCACGGTGCGCTTGCCTGTTGTGACTGCTGCTGACTTGTGCGGAGTGTGGTGATGAAACTGCATCTTTTTATGCTGCAAATCGCAGAAGAAGCGGCTTTCGTGCGTGCTGAAAGCGAGTGCAAACAGGAATTTGGTTGTGCTGGGCATGAGATTGCTGGGAAGATGCTAGTTGCGTATGTGGGGACACTTGGGTTATCCTCATTTGCCATGGTCGAATTCCTCGTAGCCTGTCTCCTCCTGTTTCCTGGGGATAGATTGCTGTTACCTTGAGGCGATCCGTTGCATCGAAATACATGAAAACAGGTCAGGTTAGGCAGGTTAAGGAGAGCCAGGCAGGTCCAAGTGCTTGGCTTGGGTGATAGTCATTGTGGTCACTGATGCCCAGCTTGCACCTTGGATGGCCAATGTCCCTGAGGATGTGTTTTTCTTGTACAACGATTTGTCATCCAAGCCTGAGGCCCGTCGTTCACCCCAAGAGAATAGTGGAAAATCGTGGTACAAACAGTGTCGTTGGAGAACAGTGGCAGAGAGAGCTTCCAATGTTCACACTGGGTTCTTCCATTTCATTCGATGGCCATCGTGTTTGATACTCAGCAAGGTGGGCTGAGGGGTACAGTGCATGCATGGAGGTGCCGATCAGCCTGGTTTACAACAAACACTCGGTGAAACGCGGAGAAGGACCCCATCCCTTGCATCTCGACGTGTATGGAGCGTATGAAATCTGCCAAGATGCGGCCTTCAGCAGCAACCGCCTGTCGCTGCTCAATCGGGGCATCGTCTATGCCATCGCACATGTGCGCGGCGGGGGGGAGATGGGCCGGCACTGGTACGAAGATGGGAAGTTCTTGAAGAAAAAGAACACCTTCAAGGACACGATAGCGTGCGCTTTGCACCTCATTTCCAACGGCTGGACGACCAGCAAGGGTCTCACGCTCGAGGGCAGGTCTGCCGGAGGCATGACTGTTGCCGCCGTCATGAACATGCGTCCAGATCTCTTCACCGTGCGCCCTCTCAAATCATGGTAAACCACGTTACAAAGGAGGAAAGAAGTTGCAACAGGCTTCTCCTGCTGATGCCAGCTCATGCTCAGGAGTGCAATGCTTCAGCGCGTCGGACCGATGCACCAACCTGGTTGGCTTGCGACGTACTAGGCAGTGTGACCATCCTCAATGCAGTTGAGGCAAAGGAAATTGCAGCACCCTGTGAAACCTGAGGAGCTCAGACGTGTGTTTTAATGTGGATAGAGTCTAGATGCAGTAGCACATATGAAACAGCGGTATCACACAGCTCAGGCTACTCTCTGCCACATGTACCATTTGCAAAAGGGTTTGCAAGCTCTCCTGTCGACACTCTTCCGTTGTGTTTCTTGTCTTTTGAGGTGTATGCGGTGAGCTATGCCGGACCACCTCGTATCATGTGTGGAGAGCTTTCAAGCAAAGACTCTAGGTACAATCTGTCCAATCTTGTGTCAACAAATGGCGTGGGCTGCTGCAGGGAGTGGTGATTGGAGTGCCCTTCGTGGACTGCCTCACAACCATGCTGGACCCCACCATTCCCCTGACTGTGATAGAGTATGAAGAGTGGGGCAACCCTGAGGAGCAAAAGTACTACGACTACATCAAAAGCTATTCACCGATCGACAACATTCGGCCTCAGGTATGGGCTGACATGCAGCATTTGGGCGTGGTGAGCCGAACAACCCCACAATGGTGTTGTCAACGCAAAACCTGCCGCAATGGAACGTGTAGCCAAGCTGGCTCATAACCTATTCCACGCGAGTCATTGACTTGAGCTGACTGCTTCTTGCATATTGAGGGGACCTCCTCAAAGCCTTGAATTTCCCGTCGTGTATTCATGTGGTTTGCACGTTGCGTTGGTTGCCTAAATAGGTGCTCTGAGCCTGGGGAATCTTTCACTCAGCGGAGACCCAAGCTGGCCGAGTGTTCGCCGAACTGCATGTAAAAGGGTGGGAAAGAGCGTGTTTACACCGAGCTGCCGTGACCGCTATCATGTTTTACCACATGATGAAAAGCAGGAAATTATGGGAGCTACGGAGCTCAAAATTGTTTCTTATCTGCTAACTGCAAGTCTAACACAGGCCAAACACCACTTGGGGCGTTTGCAGGCGTACCCCAACATCCTGGTCACGGCCGGGCTGAACGACCCCAGGGTGGCTTACTGGGAGCCAGCCAAGTTCGTCGCCAAGCTGAGGCTGAACAAGACAGATAGAAACATCTTGGCATTCAAGTGCAACATGTCTGCGGTGTGTCTCTCAACATCTTTCCTCATTCCAAAGCCTTGATGTGTTTTACTGTGTACGTGCATGCATGCATGACAAGGCATCCTGCGATGTTCATTGATGAATGCTGTGGATGCTTTGAGTCTGTTTCTTTTAGCCGTGTTCCTGATGGTGCACTTTGTCGTTGTGTGCAGGGCCATTTCTCCCAATCCGGCCGTTTCGATCGGTTGAAAGACCTGGCGCTTGACTACGCTTTCATCATCAAGTGTGCAAACAAGCTGGAGGTTGAGCCCTTTGTATCTGTCCACTCCCTGATGGACAAAGCGCCTGGTGGTAAGAATAGTATGTAAGCAAGTGTGTGAACACGAGCATGTAGGCCATGTTCGAGCCATGGAATAGCACACACGGCGACCGTTACACGCTGATTTTTGTAAACTAGCGTCTTGATCTCAGAGCCGGTCCGGGGGTTGTCCCTGTGCAGGTCTCTGTTACGCCAGCGTCGCTAACCCTTGTACTCTACGCACCTTTCATGTGCATGGTGTTGTCAGTTTAACTATGCACACAAATAGTGCTTGGGAATGCAGTCAATAGTCACCTCAGTGATTTGTGATTGGCGTTTGAGCGGCTGGTTCGTGTTATTGTCGCCTGTGGCTCAGGCTGAGCCAGTGACCACTGACTTGTACCCCGATAAGGAGAACCATTTCCCGTCGGCCAGTAGTAGTGCATTTCTTGCAGTTACGAAGTACTCTGATGCGACACTCCGCTCTCAACATGGCGCAGTAGTTACTGAACTTTTCCCAGACAGCATCACGCCATTCGGGTATATTTGCAGACACAAAACACACATTTGTGATATATTTTAGGTTGTCCAGAGGTCATTTCTTATCTCTAGGCATGGCCACCCTATCAACCAGCACTGTACTTCAACCTGCGTATGAATTCGGTCCAGTTCGCGACGGAGTAATTCTCACATTTACATATAACATGGATAAGGGGACAGCCGACCGGCTGTGCAGTGTATTGCGGCAAAGTGCCATTCGCAATGCCGTCCCACTGTACTACGTGGGAATGGGTCTACAGGTGGACAAGCTCGACAATTTACCGAAAGTTTACGTAGCTATACGAGCCTTGGAGAACTTTTCGCCAAATACGACCGTAGCAATGGTTGATTGCACGGACGTTGTGGCGCAGTGCTCAGCAAGGGATATGGCGTCCACCATTCGGTCAGTGTGCGGTGCAAATGGGTGTTTGAGCGGTGAGCGACGTGCATGGCCTGATACTGTAGGTTTGACAAATGTCTGGAACTCAAGGTACAATTCTCAAACGTCCTTCAAATTCCCAAACGCTGGTGGCATATTCGGTAGTGTGGCCTTTTTGAAACAGAAGATGAGGTGGATAATGGACACATTCGGGGAACGCAAGCCATGCACACCATTCCATGATCGTATGTCTGGTCAAGTCAATATGCCTAACAGTGACCAGAGGTGCTGGCATCATGCCGCTTTGAATGATACACTTTTCAAGATTGATGTGCATGCAAAAATCATGCTGAACGTCGTCGGGTTGTCAGAGAATACAGTCCTATACTCCTCAAAACTCAACGCGTGGTTCTCGTCAGAGTTCCTGACAATACCTTGCTTCATCCACAGTTCTGGAAAGTCTGGCAAGCGATGTGTACCGCAGCTGTCCAAGACAAACCACTGTGCGCACGATACAGCACACTTGGCATCAGACAATACTTTCAAACGGCGAATACGAGGATACATGCCCACCTGGACAAAGATGGCCCAAATTCAATGTCTGACCGGGCACGCCGTGATGTTGTGTCATGATCAAAGCATTGATGGCTTATCATATCAGCCCAAAGTACTCCAGATAATAAAGGACAAGATGCGCACAGCATCCATATTCATGAAAGCCGTTGGTGCAGATTAAACAGCATGCGATGTAGACGTAGATGTGGATGAGCACGCATGTTTTATTTGGACATTGTTACATTTTTTGCCTTAAAATCGTCAAGCACCATCTTGAGCACCTGTGGCATGACTGCTTGATTGGCCTGCTTGAAGTTGACGACGGTCTATGTGCGGATGCCAGGCACTTGTTTGTTCCTGACCGTGTCAGCTTTCCCATGGGTTGGTGAGACCCTTCTGCACAGCACCACTGTACAAATGAAGAAGGGACCTTCCAGCACAAGTTGCTACCATGCAGAAACGTCCCCCGAGGCCAGGGAAGGCAGCCAGGAGCAAAACACCAATGTTCTCATGCCATGCCAAGGCAAGTTATCTCATAGCAGAATATTACTGTGAGGATGCTTAGGTGAACAAAAGCCTCTATGCAGCTGTAACAGTCCCGCATGGTGTAAAGAGAAAGCCATGCGTGCCTCCACAGGGATTTTGGAAACAAGAAGGAAGCTCGTGAAGCTATGCATGCAAAGGTGCTTGCCATGCACTGTTCCTGGACATTCTACGAAGCAATTGTACAATTGGCATGATATCATCGGCAGCTCTTTGCTTTGCCATGGGTTGCCATGCCAGATCACGCGGGGCCTGCTTATCATGCACAAATGATCACTTCATTACCCTACTTGGATCCCACAAAAAATCCCACCTGTTTTCTTCTGGCTGCAGCTGCACGGAGCTTCTCATTTATGTCTATGTCCCTGCGGCTCACACCCACATGATGTGATGTCAGATGACTTTGGCGCAGCTTGGAAATTAAATGCACGCCTCCACTTGGAAATATAGTTCGTTGCATGTCCCCTGGCAGTACATCATCACCAGAACTCAAGAGGTTCGTCCAGGGTCCAGTCTTGTGCAAATAGTCACCATATAGGAGCCAGCATTCGAGGAGGAGGGAGCTCACTTGGTCTGAGGCAAAACACCAACCTCGGCAGGCTTTTCTAAGTGGTCTGCAGCAAATGCCTGGTGATGTTGGTGAGGCAACCGGGGATACGGGATCTGGTAATGAATTGCAATTTGCAGCCGATCCTCACCCTCCTGTATCTGCAGCAACGTTCCGAAACACTGAACCCCTCCTGTTTGCAAGGATGGTAAGGTAGTCTGAAGAAGGCAAATACACAAAGCGGAGACAACATCGACATGTGCACGTACTTTCCTCTCTATTTCTTGTTCGTCAGTCAGGTGCCGATTTCGCATGAAGCACTGCTTGCTTTCGTTCATGATGTAATCTTTCTCCTGCACAATAAACAAGCTCAAATTCTCGTCGGAAACTTCGCACTAGCAGACGCAAAGCAGCTGCGAGATTATCACTTGCTCACATGTTGTGGCCCAGGCCAGTCACGATGCGTTCGGATGATCCTTCGAAACAATGACAAGGGCCTGATCGCATCGGACACAGGCATTTCAATACACCCGAATTTGCAGCAGTCTCAGGCCTAGCATTCTTCACAAGTGGGCTTGCTTTCATTCAGGAAAGGGTTGGAACGCCACAAGCTAGGGTCTTCAAACCCTATCGCAACAAAACACTCACGACGTCATGAAGCATGGATATGTTACACGTGTTCATTTGCATGTCTTCCGAAGACCCTTGCCCTGCGACAACGATGGGCTGAATCTCAGCACGTACAGCCTTGTCACAACAGGCCACAGGTATCAGAAGGAGGTGCGGCTCTCGAGGGCCGGGGAGATATCCGGGAGGAGCCCGTCGTATTCGGTCCACTCTAAAAAGCTCCTTTTCGGCTCCTTTCATGAGACAACAGTTCGTCGTGTCGAGATGGATTTGGGAGATCGTGTTCAGCCGGTGTTCCTCATGCCCGCTGCGATGCCGTTGATCGTCAGCAGTAAACAGTCCCGCAACGCCGGGTCATCCGGGCTCTCGCGCACACGCCGCAAGATCTCGGCTTGCATGAAGTTGACAGGGTCAGTATACACCTTGCGCATGTCCAGCAGGGAGCGCAGAGTGCTGTTGTTGTCACACAGAACCGTGTGGCCAGTGATCTCTTTGATGCACTCGGTGACTACCTCGTACTTTTGCCGCAAGCTTGCCCCAATCTTTTCAACCTCCGCACCCTTCACCAAGACCTGCACACATGATACTGGTGAGTTTCCTGTCGCAGGTTTATGCAATTTGATCAACCTGCGCGGTCTGCCTGTATCGAGCACTGCCTTACCGTGGCAATATTTTTGGGGTGGTTGACTTGAATCAACACCAAGCATGGAATTGAACGAACCAGTGTGCAGATAACCGCATGCATGAATCGCGGCTACAAGCAGATGTACAAGTGAGTGAAAATCCGTCGCATATGGTGTTTTGAGGTGGAGAGCCCTGCAGCAGACAATGGCAATGGCAATGCAAGCATTTGAATGTTTCATCAGATGATAACGTTCTGGACGCCTTGTCTTGAATGTAGAAAGAGCACCTTTTCGTACACGCCAGCCACATTCATGTCTGCCTTTGCGAGGGTCATCTCGATGAGGTCGATGGTACTTTGGAAGAAGGGCCACTCATTGTACATCGCCTTGAGATCGGCCTTTTTGGTCGCCAGCATGGCATCGAGACCGTCACCGACCCCAAGCCACGAGGGGAGGATATGACGGGTCTGCGTCCATGCAAAGATCCAGGGGATCGCTCGCAGTGACGTCACGCTGGCGTCCGAGGCTTTCCGCCGCGTGGGTCGTGAGCCGATGTTCAGAGAGCCTAGCTCAGCCTCTGGCGTTGCCATCTCAAAGTACTTGACAAAGTGCGGATTGCGGAACACCACGTCCCTGAAGCCAGCGACGTTTGCGTTAGGTCGATGCTTTGTGTGGCTCAACAGCTCAACATCTGAATGCTTAGTGTGACATGTGATTGCTTGCAATGCACTTTTCGTGCAAAGGGCAGCCTTCCCGAAAGCACCGTGTAGGTGGTGATAGCAAAGACCAGCAAAATGTGCGCAAGTGCAACAGTGATACGTTTGACTTGGGAGAAGCTGGCCACAGCTCAATCACAAAGGATAAAGATGCTGCACTGCTGAACAGATCTCTGAGCCTTATACACAACACAGGTGCCGTGCTCAAAAAAATGGATCGCGGGGTTCCATGAATGTCCTCCAATTGTACTGCAACGTTGCGTGATCCCACTTGGCGTCAATTTCACTGCAGCATGCCTGCCACCAGTGCTTCGCCAGATTGGCTTCGACCCCCAGTTTTGTCCGAAAATTCAAGGGTTGTCAGGCATTTGGGCCCGCAAAAATCACACGGTCTGGCAAAAGCACTGCCTTCCGCAGCATGGTGTGCAGGTTGTGGAAACAACGCACCGGTAAGCATCGCAGCTGAGGGTGCCGAGTTCTTCCATGATGTCACGCCATGACTCACAGCGCGGGGGCGAAGGCGGCATGAGGGTGGCCTGCAACACTGCGGTGGTGAAGTTTTCGAGCGACACCATGGCCACCTCTGTCACGCCAAACTTTGCGTGGACCATCTCTCCTTGCTCTGTCACTCGCAGGCGGCCCTGCATCAAGCGCTCCCAAGTTAAACCAAGCGAAGAGGCACTAACTCAATCTGATGCAGATCGTCACGGACTGGGCACAGGTATAACCTGGGAAGTGCTGGAGCTTTTGGCGCTCAACCTGGTCTCCAAGTACACCACCCCTACAACTGTTTTGAGCATCGAAGTCCAAACGAAAATGAGCGTTGGTTAGGAGGATCACATGGCAAACATGCCCTCGTCCAACGACAAAGCTCGGCGAGATGTAATACAGAAGCCCATGGTCAACGCAAGCACGTCATTAGCAGCCGATTTGCAGCCGTCACTAGCCGCAAAAGGGCCGACGGCCTTCCAAGGCTCGCATTGGGCCGAAAGATACCGCATGCGTCCTGTCATGCTGATACAAGGGAGTCGACCGCAGTCAATAGCTGTCCAAAGCCAGATGATGACGCATGAGTTGTTTGCAACACTACCGCATATTCACATGGACAATATCTGAGACCAGAAACAATGTTTCTTCTAGCTTGTCAGCGCATACTGCGGCAACAGAGGGCCGCTCATATCGGTGTACATCTCAAGATGATGGAAGAGAAGCATAGCAAGAAGCTGCTTCTTCTGATTCCTGTTCCTTATCCGCTGTTGCAAACAGCAATCAAGATATGTGCGCACACACCACGTTTCTGCGTACCTGGACGGAACCAGATGGCTGCGAGTGGATGGCGATGTGCATGGGGCCACCGCCACGGCCAATGCTGCCACCGCGGCCGTGGAACAGAGTGAGCACGATGCCGTGCTTGAGGGCCACTTGGACGAGCTGCTCCTGGCATTTGTAGAGGGCCCAGTTGGCTGCCAGTCGGCCTGCGTCCTTGCCGGAGTCGCTGTAGCCCAGCATCACCTCCTGCGAGTTGCCAAATGCCGTGCGCAGGTGCGAGCGGTACCACGGGTCGCTGAACAGCGCGTCCATGCATGCCGGCGCACCTTGCAGGTCGTCGAGAGTCTCAAAGAGCGGCACCACCCGGAGCATGCCTTCCATTGACGGCCGCCTGCACCCCAGTCGTTGCTGTTTACGACCTGCTCCACCTGTGCCTCGCCTTGTCTGTCTGGCTACGTGCGTTCGTCACACTGCCCGCGTTTGGAGACTCAGCTTCCACATTTTATTCTGCTGCGACTTACCGACACATGTTAAAAGCAAGATATGCAACAGTTCCTGCGTGCAAATTAAGAGAATGGCTTGCCCCGGCTGCATCGCATCCTGAGGAACACGGACAGAATGAGGCGACTATTGAGAAACTCAGGGGGCAGTGGGCAGTTTTTCTCCCAGGCACGACTGCATCCATGTCGCGGGTGGAGCCTGCCCACTTTCACCGTTCTCAACGTTGTCCAGGCCATGATATTTCTGCGGTGATGTTTCCGTTTTTCCCTTTCATGCTGCGGAACGCGCTCTCTCGTAATGATTGCAAGCAGCTCTCGAAAGATATGAGGCGCAGGCCGTACATGTTCCTCTCGGCAGCAGCCTGCAGCCGAGCCTCCTTCTGCAGGAGCACCACGGCCAGGACGTCAGACGCGTTGGAGGCCATGGAGATGATGTACGCGCCCAGCGCACGGCGGCCCAGCTCCGCGGCCATACGGAAAGTATCCAGAACCTCCTTCATGTCCCCGCCGATATCCATGCAGGCAGGCACCAGCGGCCGCTTGCAGGCCAGCTCCGTCCTCTGCGTTCTCTCAGCACCCTTGTTAGTCTTGCTGTCCTATGAGCCAGTGCATTGTAGGACTTGCGTTGGTATGTAAGACACTGATAATCATTTTCTACGCAAAAGGGAGAGTTTTTCAGCCATCCATGCCTGTGCTCAAGTGGCACTGTTGATTTGCACTGCAGGCACCCCGCAATCAAATTGACCAGCCAGCAGACAGTTCACGTGCTGTTAGACTTTGCGCGTTGTCTAGATACTGTCTTCTTTCTCTTGATCACATCTGGTCGTCCGTCACGCCCACCCACCCATGTCTCTTTGTTTGCATCAAGAGTTGGCGCGACGCAGATGTTTTTCAGCAGGCAGGAACAGAGGAGCTGCCAGTACGACAGCAGACAGAATTTGCAAAGCGCTACGACGAAGGCCGAACGCCTCGTAACCATCATTAATCGCAACAGTATGCATGCAACACACGAGGTACGCGATACAATATCACATAATAACAGTCAGATAAAGCAACAATACAGCTTAAAAAAAGAAAAAGCTTTCCAGGTATAGAGCAGCGGGAGTGTACAACCGCTAGAGGGCTCGCGAACCCTGTATGTACAGGCAAGTGTGCTCGCCCATTGTCAACGCCACCTTCTTTGGGCTGGTGTGTTTACTTTATTGAAGTTTACAGGCAAATGAGGGGGGATGGATAGGAGCGCACCAGCCACTGCAGCTTCTCAAGCTCACTCCACGAGTCATAGTCGCCGTAGCCAAGGTGGACACAAATGGCCGATAGCATGTCTGTGTGCCGAGTGGACTCTTGCCGAATGTCCATTTTGAGCAGCGAGAGGCCAAACGCGTAGAGGCGCCGCAGGCAATCCAGCAGCCTGCCCTCAGCGATGATGCCACCTCCACACTCCCACAGCGACCAGTAGCACAGCTGCAGAATCCGCGACATCTCGTCTTCGGAGTCAAACCTGCACATCAAGCCTTTGCGCTCGGCTCAGGGCGTCTTGAGAACCAGCACAATGCGCAACACGCTCGGAATCAATAAACAGTCAGATGAGATCCAGGATGACTCATGGCCATCGATGTCCATGTGGTCTCGGTAGTACATGATGCCGTTCTGCTGTACTTCCAGTTTCGAGTCAGTATGTGGGTCTAAAACTCGGCATCGGCGCTTGCGGTTTGAACGTCACTCTGCCGTCTGCTGTCGCTCCCATCTCGTGTGTTTTGAATGTAAACCTCATCACACTTCCTTTCTACCATGGGTGATGGCCTGCTTTGTCATGGCCGCCGCTGCTGCCTATTCACAGCGCAGATCGAGAGTTTTAGCCACACCAGTCACGCGAGTCGTCTGGTACCGTCTTGGCAAGCAGCGCCTCCATGCGAGCCTTGGTGTTGATCAGCTTCCTCCGGACCTCTCCGAGCACAGTGCGGTAGGGGTGAGCTCCGTTGTGCTGTCCATGGCCATGCGACGGTGCGTTTGCCTCGGCTTTCTTCGCCTCGTCATCTGCCTCCCTCAGAGCCTCTTCCACCTTCTTGTTCCAGTCATTTTGAGGGGTGTCCTTCTTGTAGATCAGCCCGCACGACCTGCACGCTGCCACACCACCGGTCAGAGCTCCTCAACGACATTTACTGGGGTAGAGCTGGGGTAGTCCCTACAAACGGGAACATCATCATCATCATGTTTACCAGACAGTCTTTGACAAGCAAGGAGATGCTGGCACACACGATAGCAGCCGCGGAGTACTCCGTATCGCAAGCCAGCAGTGATGGGTGGTCAATGCACTCGATAACTGGCCCAATTCAATACTGCTTCGCCAACCCTTGGACAAACGTTTTGCTCCATGCTTTGGCAATTCTAAAAGAAGAAAGAAGAACTCAACGGCATGCACTGCATGCTAGCCTGCGATGTGTGATGGAGTGGAAGACAGGGGTCCCGGCCTGTACTGCAAGACATGCAGGAGCATCATCAGGTCAACATAACGCACCGGCGGCTTGTAAGGGGTACCAAGAGGTTCTGCTTCGCTGGAGACATAAAGCTGCGAGGGGCGCCAGGTGACTGGGACTGGGAAAGCGGCGTCAGGGCCGAGCCATCATCAGACAACGTGGGGGCGAGCCTGCCCTTGCCGTTGCTGCTGTTGATGCGCAGCATCGTACCAGAGAGGTCCATCACAGATGTCGACGGGGAGACGAGCGTTGAGTTGATCAAGGAGCCCCCGACGGAGTCGTCTGTTGTCTTGCGCGCCTTCGGCGCGATTGCAAATGAGCCCATCCGTGACAGCAGCTCGTCAGCCTCCGACGCTGCATGCAATGCCACAAATCAGCGCTCTCCAGCAACCGATGACTCCCTCTACTAGCAGGAAGCTTGTTTTGTGGCATTGATTCGCTCTGGCGGCTGCACTGCAGGGTGCACATGGCGAGCACGGACCTCCACGCAAGCATGCCAAAAACCAATATGTTGTTGCGACCGATTTGCAGTTTGCGCCAATTTTTTTGGCAAATTTGCGATTGTCTGCAATTTCCGCGCCGTGTCATGCTTTGTCCGATGTCATTTAGAGCTGCATTGCCAGACACTGTGTTTCTTCAACCCGTCTGAAGGGACCCTTCGGCAAGGTCGAAACCGGTCACAGCCGCCGGATGTAATGCCATTGCAAAAGCACTCTCACGCACTCTGCATGCATTCAATGTCAACGTGCCAACAATCTTGATGAATGGCACACGGCACCTCGACATGATGATGTATCTTTTTACGACACTACTGCATGGACATTGGCAACTCCAAGACATGAGCATGCTTTAAATTGGCCATGGAGAATGCAGAAAGGAGGTTGGCACTCACCATCTTTGGCAGCTTGCTCTTTCTTTCGAATGGCTTCTGCTTCTGCCCACAGAGCATCGCTACAGCGGCACATGCTCAGCTCAAAGCACAGCATGTCCACCTCCCGAAGGTACAAGTCCACGGCCATCCACCGAGAAAGAAACGCCACATGCTGAGTCACCTGCTCGCACGCGCACCTGCTTGTTGCACTACCACACACAGCAGCTGCCGGGGAACAGAGAGCGCAGCAGGCACGGACTAGACGAGCACGATCTGGTGCTGGTTGCAGGCACCGCTTGCGTGGATGATGATGCACGTTGGAAAGCAGCCAGCAGCAGAATGGTCAGCGGACTACATGCAAGCCATATCTTGTCAAGGCCCCTTGACTTGTTGACCAGGCACAACACCATCAGTCCTCATCTGAAATCTCAATATTCTGAGGCGATGACAAGAAGTTTACACAAAAAGACATTTATTTCCTTCGAGCTTTCAGCGTCACAAGTCATTTGTCCCACACAATGAGCCGTCAGCAGCTTCACTGTCATGGCGCCGCAATGAGGAGCAATCAGCAGCGCACTGCAGCGGTAACATTTGGATTGCCGTCGCGGTCGCCGCCCATCCACGACGCAAAGTTGATAGGGCTGCAAGTGATGGGGAGGTCGCGACCAGTGACGGTGTGCACGGCAGCGTTGAGCTTACGGAGAAACTTGGGCACGGCGTGCCAGAGGCTCTGCTCGACAATGTGCAGCCCACCGCGAGCCTCTTCCACCGGGGTGGGCTTCTTTCGCCGCAGCTCATCGGTCTGCCACAGCGCCATCACCTCTCGCATCAGATCCGTCACCGTCTCCTCCTTCTCTGCGGGCGTGCGCTCAATGCTGTCGTTCTCTTGCAGCAGTCGCGCGATGCGGCAGTGCTTGTGCTGAAGCGAGCGCCGCACGATCTGAGTTGGATGCGCGGTCAGCACGATCTCGATGTGCTGCGCGCAACAACACACCGTTTCAGACGAGACAGGATGCAACGGCCGATACTTGCAAGGCAGCGTGCCATGCTGATGCTGATGCAACGGTACTGCAAGGCAGCGCCAGCTCTGCTGCAGATGCTGTGGGATTCGACTCAAACAGATTGATCTCGGCGTCTCTGGATATCAAGGTGTATCACAGCCAGGCGATTCAGGTGACTCGTATCACTTTGCATGATGCATCTCACGTAGGTAACAACCAGCACACCATGGCATGCATTTGTAGCGCCTGGGTATGCACTGCATGCAGTCGCCACAGCCAGGTGGTTGTGCCAGCAACAGCAGATCACAGATGGCATATGAAATCCCACAGGGAGGTCAGGTTCGCTTTACAGCGCTGCAATTGGGCCCCTGGGGTCACAGGCTCGGAATGCGACAGCTGCTTTGTGCTGCTCACAGGGCACACCTGGTCGCAGATGGCCGAGTAGATGGCGTTCGGGCCAAACCCTTTCTGCATGAGCATCCCAATCGTATTTTCGAGGGACCTTGGTGAGCCAGGAGCACGTGCACTCCGCACCCTGCATTCATCCCAACCAGGCTTGGCATCAGACGAGCGTAGGAGTGTCATGAGCGAAGTGGTGCCCAGAGACAACAAAGGCTGTGTGGCCTGATATAGTCAATCGCTGACTGACCTCTGTCGCCTATTAAATCACCACTCATGAACTCTTGATGGGCCACGAGCAAGCTTCGCTGTTTGACAGAATGTTCCTTCGGCTAAGGCTGATACAAGGATTACCTGGGGACAATCCATCAGTGATAGCAACGGTAGCACGGATTCCCAAGCTGCACACGACTTGCCCATATCCACGCGAGTGCAGGAATGTTGCGAAACAATACATCATCGCCATCAAGTTGATCATCATGTTTCCAAAATGAGGAAAGTAGCCCCACTTCATCTCGATCCACAATACCAGGGAGCCGCAACTCTGCCAAGCCGGTATCATGCGAAAGACGTCTCAACAAGGATGGCTTGAGCTCAGGGACAGCGGCCTTCATCTCCTTGGGATCAGCGACCATTGCTCATGAGGGGCATACAGGCAGTTGTCCAAATCATGATTTCTACAACTCTTGAGCTGGTCAGGAGCTGGTAAGATAGGTCTGACGCGGAGAGGCATGAAGTGCGAACGTCGAATGGCATGGAGGCGCACATGTGCTGAGACTCGGCGATCGAAGTGAGGTTGAGATAATGGCCGCATAGACGGGTAAGGAACACTGTGTCCTCCACGGACAACTTTGCGACACACCGACATAGCCGGTCCTGCAGGATTAAAGCCGACTCCTGCAGCACATGCCCTCACGTTTGTGTAAGCGCAATCTTGTAACTGTGTGGAGAGCTCTCGGAGAAGCCAATCCTGTTGTAAAGTAGCACAGACTGATACATCATACACCACGTTCTTCGTTCCTTAGTCACTGCCTGACCATATGATCCACAGCGCAAGGTACAGCTCGTTGATGTTCACAGCAGGTAAAGCAAGCAGGTGACGATGATGAACAACAAGCTCGTGGATCATCAGGAAGCCTTCGGATGGGGAACATCTATTCAGTTGTTGATAAGCCACGTGCCCACTCGCAGATGGATGATCAGGTGATCCAAGCAAAGCACCTGCAGTGGTCGTGATTTGCTGCGTGTGTGTTTGTGCATGCATGACACGCAGATATCGTGGCGATTGCCAGGAATCAATGATATGCATTCAAGCAGAGCACGTGCTGCAGACCCCCTGCATCTCAGTTCTACACTCCAGCATGCCCACGAGATGCTGACACGCACCACATCACCCGCAGCTTCCAAGTCCACAGCTGCCTTTGAGAGTGCAATCAACTTCTCGGTCTGCATGATGAATGCACATCTTGAGTCGTCCTTGGCCATATAACTCGAGTGGGTGCACTCTCACAGCACTTGCATGATCTTGTGCAATCCCTGGTATAAGTGCATTTGCCAACTCTGGCTGTAACCTTAGTGACGTGGAAAACGACGTCCGTTTGAAATGAAGTTCCATCGCCAGCTGGCGGGACGCGGAGCGCGTACAGGTTCCGGGCCACCTGCCCCACGTGCGTACACGTTCCGATCCGTGTTTCTTGGTGCGACAACTCGGGTGCACCGAGTGTAACGTTACACTAACAAAGAATGTCGATGGCTCGACCATGCACCGCATCACATCGCACATCATGGACAGGTGTGGGAAAGATGCAAGCGATTCCTTATTTTCCGGGCGAACGAAGTAACACGACCAAGGCAGTTGGAATTGCAGGAGATCTCGTGGTGTGTTGGATAACTCAGGGTTCAAAATGAAACGCTCAGAGGGTCATCAGCTGCATCGGCATCAACGATGCTTACCTCGACTCCGTACCGCGGTGATGCGCAATTGTATCTCTCAAGGCCGACGAGCTCATTTGAAGCAGGCTGTGGATAAATCAAGGCATGTCTTCGGGAACAACTTCGAAACCAACAGGCGAAAGCAATATGCGCAACGATCCCATCGAGACGCATGGCTACCGATGAACACAGAAAACTTCTAAGTATCTATTGAAAGAACAGACACTTTGGGGTGGGAGACATCACACACCCGGCATGCCGCCGACTTCGCAGAACGTGAAACCACGCGAAAAGACCTTCGCGTAGCTCTCCAACTGGAGAAGCTCTTTTTTGACGAGTATATCTAGAGATCACAAGCAACGCAGATCTGGACTCCTTCACTTCGCACCTAGCTCAACAGAATCTTCGAGTTGGGTGAAGCTAGAAGCACGCACCTTAGCCAAGTCTTCTCCCACCTCTAGTCTCAAAACATCGTGAATGATGTTTTGAAGAAGCTGGCATTGGTCGTAAAGCGGAGCTAGGGTTGTTTCGTCGCTGGTTATCAGGTTGTCCATGGTTGAACATGGATTCCCGGTTGATGCGGTGAGGCTGGGATACTCACTGCATTCACCACCTGTTCAAGACTTGCGCTGATATGGCGTACAGCTGCTAAGTTCTAAATATGCACTCATGTGCCAGCAGATAAGAGCTGCTCAATTTTATCCCGCCAACGTTCGGTTTGTACCCAACACTGGCCAAGATGCTTTTCACATACCATGTGTGACTCGGCTTAGATAGCTGTGGCATCCTGGCCAGGCTGCACTGAGGCTAGGCCATCACATACTGTAAGGACAAGACCGCCAAGCCTTGATAGCAGGTCATCGACCAAGAAATCCAGAAGAGTTGGTGGGTGCCAGGCACAGGCACAACTTTACAACATCAAATGGGTGACACGAACCCTCTACACAGGTAGGTACGTTTGAATGTCAGTCTGTCACTAACGTCATTGTACAAAAGCGTACCAGGAGAAGCTAACAGTACCCAAGCAATCACAGAGATAGACTGACCCAAACACTTGAAAAGGACATGCAAGGACTGGCCTCTGTCCTTTTGCAGTCACTGTAACTGTTGCACGCCAAAGGGAATGAACCAGCAACTACGACTCATGCCCCCAACCTTGTAACCCTGAAACACCGAAGTCCAGGTGCATCGGCCAGCACACAGCTCGCACTGGGCATGCAGGACATGTCCGAGAACATGACAGCAACTCCAAGCCGTGAGATTGACGAGTTTCCTCCAACCCTAATTGTCGTTCGCCAAGCACACTCGGTGCGTTGCTAATGCTTGTCACGGTCAGCATCGCTTGGTCGCTTTGGTCGTTTGCTGACCAAAGCGCGCAGCACATCAAGATCCACTTCATTGGCACCATTCGACCTGCCACCTTCGCGTCGCACATTACTGTCCCTGGCCCCAGGAGACCGCTTGCGAGAGGTCTCTTTGTCCTTCAAGCCGTGCGCTGCACCAGGGTCTGTTTCTCGACCATTCCCCCTCAGGGGCGAGGCCCGCTGAGCCTGTCGTGACCCATCACAGACCTTCCGAGGGGGAGGCAGGGGGAGGTCGGAGTCACGTTCGGGACGTCCAGGTAAGTGGCTGCGGTCCTCTTTTGCGGAGTTCCGCTCCTGGCGGGGAACAAGCGTCTTGTCACCTGAGCTGAGTGATGTTGGATGCGGGCCTGAGGTGCCAGCAGGGGACGAGGGGTCAAGCGGAGTGCTTGACCGACGCCCTCTGGGCTCAGCCTTCTCCCTGCCTGAGCCATTCATCTGGCGCTCGTCGTCTGGGGAGAAGCGGACTGCACGGTCACGGCGCTGAAATCGCTCGTCACCCCCTCGTCCTGCAAGCAGGGACGCTGACGCACCCGTCTTACCCCCTCGTGTGTCCAAATGCCTCGGAGGCCTGTCTGGCTCGTCGGAGGCCTGACGTGCGCCTCTCCCGCCACCAGCCTCCACCATGCCGTTCCCTGAAACTGTCTCACGGTCAAGCAGGTGACGACGTTTATGATCGCGGTCCGCGGTTTCTCGGCGAGAATCGCGCGCATCGGCTTCGCCATCGCGCACGCGAGGCCGTGCAGGTCGCTCCCGATCTGGATCGTGTGGGGGCGGGGGTAGTATCTGCGCACCATCCGGTGGCGACACACGGAGATCCCGCGACCGTGAGCCCCCTCGACCCCGATCATCGTCCAGAGGCTCGTCACGCTCATGATCGCGGCTGTGAGAGCGCGTCTTTGCCTCGCCGTAGGGCACCTCGTCACGGCGGTCGCGACCATCGCGGCTTCCCGACGGGTGCGATGAGCTCTTGCTCCTGCCTCTGCTGCGGTCATCCGTAGCGCGATGGCTCCGGTGCTCGTTGCGGTGGCCCCGCCCCATGCGCTCGCGATCGTAGTCGCGGGATGATCCGCGTCCCTTGCGGTCATCACGACCGCGCTCATCCCGGCTGCGTTCGCTGCCCGCCCCCCCCCCCCCCGCGCAGAGTCACGACCCTCTGCATGGCGCGGGCCTTTCTCCCCCCCTGCAGTGCTGCCCTGAGTAAACCCAGGCGGCATGTCCGCCGCGTCATTGCCCCTCTCCTCAGGCACAGCTGGCAGGCTAGCTGAACCGTTGGCTCTTTCTGGCCCTGCGTCACCAGCAGCTGTCGCAACGTCCGCGGCACCTTCCCCACGAGGGACAGTTGGTTTTGGCAGCTCGCGGTTCACGCTGATGTAACGAGCTTTCGGAGCAGTGTAGATCAGAAGGATCTCGCGACAAACCAGGTCAATGTCTGCTTTACTAACGCCAAACAGAGTCCACCATGGAGGATTCTCTGGCATAGGGATGCTAAGGCGGCGACTGGCGAGGAAGATGCAGCCACACGCCACCGGTGCTGGGCGAACACGCACACAGAGGGTGGTGCGGAGGCTATCGTTGGCGAGGTTCCACGCCTCCTGCAACAGTACCATGTTTTCACTGATCACCTCACCAGCCAGCAGCTGTCATCCCAAACAAGTAATGCAGGCCAAACTGTGACCACTTTTCTGGGAAGGGGACTGCTTCTCATGATGGCATGCTTCACGGTAAATGCAGGAGAAAGCAGGAGCAGTGCATTTGCGCATTTGCATAGATCCCGCCACCGACATTCAAGGCAGCAGAGCTCATCTACGCCAACCCCGAAAGCACATGTGCGTGACTGCATGTCACGACGCGATCTTAGCCACTCCGAATGAACCAAATTGTACCTGCACAAAAAGAACCAAGCAAAGATGAACGACATCGCTCACCTGAGTCAGCTTGGCGGGTGCGTTCTGTTCAGAGTTCGCGCTCCCATCCATGAAGATGAATCCAATCAAGTTGCAGATGAGCTTATGAGGGTGATCAATGTGGCAGATGAACCCAAAGGCCTTCAGCATCTCCAGCTCGTATACAGTATTGATCTCTGTATTCCAGGCTACAGCGTTGGCGTTTGCAGGGTCAGGAATGCTTAGCGGCAGGCCCTCTCGCCGTGCATATATCCGCTCAAACACCACGTTGATCTTGTTGAGTTGATTGCTGTGCACCTGCTCCTCCAGCTTGCACGCCAGCCATACACATGTAAACGCCGATTTCTGCAAAAGCACCGCATACCTGTTATCATTTGTAGGAATCCATGCAGCTGCAGGACTGCCGCTGCTGATCCCCCATAAACTTTGCCATCGTTTGTCTTTGGCTGATGTAGTGCATGTTCGCAAACACATTATGGGATGATTTGTCTGCCTGCCACCCCAATGTGATTGTGTGGGTGTGCGTTTGAGCAGATGTTTTGTAAAGCATAGCACTACGTCGAAATAACTCATGCGTCACAGACAGGATGGCAGCAAGCACATGTGGCCAGCCATGGCACCATGGCATTCTGCAGCAAACCTCTAGTCAGCCAGTTAGGACACCGAGGTCAGGTATCGATACTCCGCTGCAATATAATGTAAACTCGTCGAACTCAAGCCATCCCATGAGCCGCTGGTGCTCTGCCTTCATGTTTCTTCAAACTAAGATCCTGCATGTAACTTGTCAGCATGGACGATTCAGAGGTGCTGTATGGTATGTAAATGTCAAATGATGAGCTGCTTTGTGCCAAGCCTGAGATGGGCATCCACACAGAAGCTGCTGAACATGCATAAGCACTACAGGCGTTTACGGAAACTTTTGGGTATCAAAGAAAGCAGAGCTGACTAGAAGATTGTCGCTTTCAGAGCAACAGCAAAAGCAGTGCTGTGCATGGCGCCATAGTTGCTATGCCGTTGCTCGTGGTCTCGCAATAACGTGCAGGCCGTGATGGACGACAATTTGATAATGATAACAGTCGCTAAGAATGTCGATCAAGGAGACCACAGCGCGCGAGGTGAGTTGCTTCTGTGGCTATCTGAGCAAATTCTAACATGCGCTCCGCAAGTAGCCAATCGTACATTTGAATACAGTTGAACTAATGTGTATGAGCATCATCGCAAAGATACTCACCTTTATATGGAACCTCTTGAGGCTCCGCTTGCACAGGAAGCGGTGCAACAGCACCTGTCCTGTGGCTGCCACAACCTGCGGCAAGCCGAGCAAAACAACGGCTTCTTGGATGACCTCGCAGCCGTAGAGCCTCAGACAAGCTTCTGTCTCACTGTCTATGCCATCTTGTCGGGAAGGAGACAGCTCGAGCTGCTCTTCGGTGAGATAAAAGTTGTCGAGAAGAGTCGTAATCATGGCTAACGACGCAGAGGCGAATGCATGTCCGATATAAACAATGGTAAATTTCTTACTGCAACCACCTTCGCGGACGCTGTCGCGGCTGCAAGCGCAGCCCAACGTGGTTGCACCCTACATCCACACATGAAGGAAGCGCAACAATCACAAGTTATGGCTTCTTCGATCACGATCTGGTTACGTTATCGAATATATCCTTGGTTGGACGGATTGGCTCTGTGGTTTGGAACACAACCATAGGCTGTGGCATAGCACGTTTCGACTGCCAGTCCGGCACAGCATTCAGTCCCAATTGTGAGTCATCATGCCGGATGATCCCTCACTATGAATGAATGAATGTCCCGGGGATGATAGATGGATATGCACACCTTGACTTCATTCCCCTTTTCCTTCCCGAAGATATCGAGACTTTCGTACTTGGAGTGCACGGCCTCAGTCCGTCGAATGCATGGCACTCCTTTTACAAAGTACCCATGAAGCCTGCCCTGATCTGTTTCTCAGCTGCGGATTACCTTTCAAGTCTGTGCCCCCTTCATTTGTCTTGCTGTAATCCCGGCAAATGTTTCATAAGTAAAGTGGGCAAGCACATCTTGTGTGCACAGCGTGATTGAGTGTCATCTCATCCTTCTAGTGCAAGAGCGGCCAAATTGTTTTGCTCTTGGACATATATTGCATGTAGCTTGGCATTCTTCTCTGTGCATCCGATACCTTTTGGTAAAATCATGGAAACCATCAATCGTCCCCGCATGTCTCCAAATTGATGTTCATCTTAGCAGTCAAAATCAAACTGCAATGGTTTGCGCTTCAGTTGTCTCTCAACAAGGGAAACAATGTTGAGAACAGGGGGGAAGTACCCAAAGTGTGCCCTGGCTGCCGCCTCAGGGCTGCTCTGCATGTGAAAGAAAGCATCCCATAAAAAAACGTACATACGAAGTACCGTTCGGCCCATGCGTGAGGCGCTACTCGCGCATGTAGCCATGTTGAAACTTCCGGCAGTGTTGCTGTTGTTAGTGGAAGACATGTGCTCAGTCACTGGCAGGGTCTCGTTTGTGCTGTCTGTCAGCGCCAGGTGATCTGGCTATGCCATAGTCTATGGCATGGGCTATGTCCAAGAGATAGCCTATGAAGACGGAGGGACTCATCAAAGACAGCTCAAGCAACAGGGCGATGATGCACCATTCTATGTGCTCGTGGATCTAGCGGGTGCTTCTTGTCACAAGTCTACTTCAGTCTACAGTCCTGGAGATCCCTCCGACGTTCTGTCATGCAAGTTTCAGGATCGACATCACATCCACCCTAATGGCGTGTGGCGTGAAGATAACTTTGTCATGCCATGTGATTAACGCAAAGCTAGTACTCATATCAAAATGTTGCCTGAAGCAGTTGTCTCTGTCGCATCACTTCATCGATGAGGCATGCCAGCACGGACTAGATATGCGGGCATCAGCTAACGAAAGCGAGAGCCATGCGTGCTAGTCAGGAGGCCAGATGGAGGCGAGCTAAGGCAGAGAATGCCAAGCGTTTGAGGTGAGCATGATATTTAATGTTCATGACCATTTGCACCAGTGTCTGTCAGGCATGAGCTGGTTCCCATCCAAGCTCTTTGAGTACCTGTCTTGGCCCAGCCAAATGCGACTTTCCGCAATGCTGTCGAGTACGACTATTATTTTCATCACTTATCATGGTGTCTTGAAGCCATCATTGCACTCTCCATACTGCACCGAGAACCCAAACGACATTTGCTGCTTGCCTGCATGACTGGCCAGCGGTCTGGTGCACACAAACAACCTTGTTGGCTCAACGGTTTTTCTCGACATGCAACATGCTACATGATTTCTAGTAATTTTGGTGCCATTGACGAGTTTGAGGGGACGTGGAGCTCGTGGAAGAGTCGCTTTCGTCATCTTGAAATGAGAGCTGAGCACTTCAGTGGAAAGGGTGAATTTCACCGCCACACAAAAGACAACAAAGCCACAGCACGCTCTGATATATCATTCGTTTCAGCAAGAGGAAGAACTTCCGTCCGTCTCGAATGATGTTGTCAGCATGAAGTTGTGGCGAATTTGCTGAACTCACCCGGCTGGCCACTTCATCGCTCAACTGTTGAGAAAGCAGGCATGGTCCTAAGCTACCAGTCACCATGGTCCTAGTGAAAACGAAAGTTTTGCCTTCAACAACGCTTGGTGCCACAAATATACGTGCTTCTAACCTCCCTCTTTGGCCCTGAACCTGACAGCCTGTAATCATATCTTCCAGTCGAGGTCACAGAATCAAAGAAATCGATCACACGGCAGTTGCACAATTTGAACTGGAGCAGCATGCGACTCGCCTCCAACTGACGGCATACATAATCACGAGCAGGAAGTACAAACAGTTTGACGAAAATGAGAAGGACGAGAGGGCAGTGAAAGCTGCAGCGGAGCTCGAACGAAGGCGTCTCCTCCGGAAGCAGCAAGATGACCTCATGCGCAAGCCCTGGAAGGGGCGGCTGTTGCTTCAGGACGCTGCTCTCAGAAGCAGCATACGCCGCAGCTCAAAATCGAAAGGCATCAACCTGGCGCAGGCGCAGCGGCTCGAGGGCCGGTGGCGTGAGCGTGTGGAAGCGAGCGCTGGCTTATGCAGCTTTATCCGGGGCCAGCGAGCAGCCAAAAAGGTCATGCAGCACAGACAGGTGAGCCACAGGCCTAGACGTGAACGTGTGCGCAGCAAGTTGTAGATTGGAGGCCAAGTGTCATGAGATTCCGGTCGCCTGGTTTTGAGGAAAGCGCGTGAATACGTGAAGGGCAGTGGAGATCGTGTATCCAGCTTTTGAACGTCTTGAGTGGAGGCATAAACAGTTTACATCAGCGCTTAGGTCTCTAAACAACGAATGTTGCTCATGGCGAAGCTTTGTTGACATGTGAATTTGCTTTTTATCAAGCCGGTCTGCTCAGGTGTAATGACGCCGGCTTATTCATCTCGTTGTGAGCCGAACAGGCGTTACATCGCCATGCATGGCGTGGTGTGCAGGTGGAGACCAACGAGGAGCCTCAGCAACGCATGACATGGCAAGACGTCAAGCAACAAGCAGCGCTCGGCTTCTCAGAGCTCGTTTACCAACAGGAACCGGGAGCATGCGACCCACGATTGCATCCCCAGCCTGCAGCTCCTCGCCCTCGCCGGCGCAGGCCGGACGGGTATGCGCAACCTGTGCAGGTGCATGCCGGCATCATAAGATGGCATGCGGACACGTTCCACCCCATCGAAGACGAGAGCACAGCACCAAATACTGAAGTTGCACCGTGCGGCCCTGTGGGCACAGCGTACCAGACTATGGAGCAGGAGGTCAAAGACTCTCGCGTTGTCTGTGAGCCGTTCAGCCCAGTCATGGGGGATGCTTGTCCGGAGGAGAAGAGGCTTCGGGGGGCGACAAGCACGCCTCGCCACCGAGCTGCTCCTCAGCATGTACTACTAGTCAGCCCGAGGGAATCTGAGTCAGGGCTCGTCATTCATGACCAACCCGCTCAGCACGTGGAAATGCATACAACAGACCAGAGGTTGCCTTCAAACACGTCGGATGCTCTGCCCGGCACTCCTCCGCACGCTTCTGCCTGCATTTCTTCCAACCATCACCCTCTGCCTACCTGCAGCCATCCTGTGGATGGTGACGGCGGCACAAGCAGCTATGCTATCACTGCCTGCGTGGTTGACCACACATCCCATGACACCAGCTGTAGTCGAGCATGCTTCTCAGCGCATGTTTGTGCTTCAGCTAAGGGAGGCCCCCCCAGGGTGAGCTTGCCAGACGCTTCCAAGCTCGTCAGGACAACTGCCGCTGCTGCTCCAATCACTGCAGGCCTAAGCTTTGCATCATTGATGGCGAGCCCAGTTCAAGCAGCCGGACAACCCATCGGCAGCCCCTCCTCGCAGCATTCCCGAGAGTTCAGAAGTGCAAGCGTTCGCCACTTGCCATCCCCTGCCGCTAGCTCTGGCGGCTGCATGGTAGCAAGGGCCGACTTGTTCATGGAGCTCGTGGATGGCGATAGTTGCAGAGCATGGGATCGACGAGAAGGTCGCAGCGACGGCTGCATTGAGGATGCTTGCGGGGAGTTCGACGAAACGCCTGCAGTTATAGCACCTGTGAGTGTGTGTGCTTGTGCTGCAGCAGAGGATGGTGCCGATGAGTCAGGTAGTAGGGACGCCCTGCAGAAACGAGACGATGATGCCTCCTTGCGCCTTTCAGACTTGCAAGCGTCTGTTTCTGCACATGTATCAAACGAGGTACCAGTGAGTGAAACCACAGAAAAAACAGCACATTCTGTACAGACGACGCAGAAGATAGTGCCATCCTTCCCGGAGAACCAACCGTTGCTGCTTGTTGACTGCCGCGTCCATGATGAGACAGCCGGAGAGGAGATGGACTCTGCAGACGAGCATCGCAGCATCTCACAAGGTGGCAGGTCATCGCCTGGCGAGTCCTTGGGAGATCCACAGCCATTTTACTCCTCGCTGCAGCAATTCAATGTCCTCTCGTGCCTTGATGGCTCCCCAGAGATAGCGCATGGCCGCTATGACGAGGCGGCAGCATCGAACTTGCAGAGAACTTTGTCCCGTGTGCCCTCGTCCGCAGCGTCCATCTCCTCTGCCCACACACTGTGCGACTCTGCGTACGAGCCGGTACACGCCCAGCCGCATTCAGACGCACTGCAGCTGTCCCTTGCTGCGTTTCAAGCGGCTGAATACTCAGGACAAGATGAGCG